>NW_028319638.1:285000-577653 GCF_062004578.1 Staurois parvus
TACATGCCGTACACTTTATACATCCCATATATCCCGTACACCCCGTACATCCCATACATCCCGTACATCCAGCACATCCCATACATTCCATAAACCCCGTACATCCTGTACACCCCATACACTTTGTACATCCCATAGATCCCGTACACCCCATACATCCTGTACATCCCATACGGGCAAGCAGATATGCTGGCAGATCTGCAGGAGACCTGCATGAAACCAGCAATATACTGATCACTGGTGCAATAATTTCAAGGCTAATAATAAATGCACATTTTTTACCTGCAGAATAATGTGCATTTATTATTTTTTTTACTTAAAGGCGACCTTATCCTTTAAGAAGAAACTGAACCGTGGCTTCAGCCTCTGCATTGTGGCGTGTTGTACTGCCGTCCAGTTGTGATCCTTCTGCTCGGTTTTTCTGACCAAAGGCTGTTGCTCTTTAAGAAGGTTTCTGACTGTGGCTTGTGTCTTCATTTTTAGAGGCTGTTGGTGTGGCCTTCCCACTGTGGTGCCACTGGCCCGTATGTACCCATCCACACCAATGGACTGCAGCTCCAATTATCTTTCGAATGAGACTTCGCTGTGACTTGTATCTCCAGTTTTAGGCTTGCTGGTGATGCCATCAAATTCTATTGCCACTGGCCAGTTGTTAGCCACCCAAATCTAAGAGCTTAAAGCCATTCTAAAGGTTCTTTTATTTTTTAAAACAACAAACATGTTATACTTATCTGCTGTGGCAAGTGGTTTTGCACAAAGCAGCCCGGATCCTCCTCTTCTCGGGTCCCCTGGTCAGGCTCTCCTGGACCCTACCTCCTGCTGAGTGCCCCCAGAGCACTTGCCGTGGCTTGGCCTTGCCCCCTCTCTCTCCTCATTGGCTGACTGTCTGTGATTGATAGCATCAGGAGCCAATGGCTTGCTGTCTCAGCCAATGAGGAGGTGAAGACCCAGGACAGCTGAGGTTGTTGTGCACATCGCTAGATCTCATTGAGGCTCAGGTAAGTATTGACGGGGCTGGGGGCACTACTGCTCACAGAAGGTTTTTTACCTTCATGCATAGAAACCTTGAGCCTTTACAACCACTTGAAGCACCAATGTTCTTTAGGAAGACAACTACCTGTGTTTTGTGTTTCTGCATTTCAGACTGTGGTCACCCTGGACAATTTTAACCCACTCAAACCTAAGGGTTATAGCTGTCCTTACTATCAACTGTGCGATCCAATTACGTTTTTAATTGGCAGCCCTTGGAATGCAGATGACCGACATCCTCCTCACTAATAGTGCCATTGGTTGTTGGGATGCTGGCAGCTAGAAGGTCGTAATGGTGCAAAATAAAAACCTCTGGCTTTGTGTAACTAAAAGGTGGGCTTGATCCACCTGCTGGCTTGTGTGCAATTTTTGGGCAATTTGCAGGCGTTTGCCAAGGCAACCCTGAAGAAACCTCAGGGCACCCCAAGGAGGAAAAGGCTGATGTAAAACACCACGAAGAAAAATTATAGATCAAACTTCCATGCGTAAAGCACAGCTTGAAACTGTTTCCTCATGCAGTCTTCGTGGGTGTCTAGGGTTCTGGCTCGAAAAGCCCATCTCTGTTTACTATTGGAAAAAAACACAAATAGGAGCTGCACACCAAACATCTCATTCTTCTAAGTGTTCCTTATTGAACCATCCATAATATATCTGATTCCGTGATGTCCCTGTCCGAGGATCACCTTGCCTTAATGCATTTACCTGGAATGGCTTGATCAAGCTGTTTTGGTGACACGCATTAAGTCATGGTGATCCTTGGGCAAGGATCTCATGCAAGCATCTATACTATGAATGGTTCAATAAGGAACATTTACAAGAAAGATATCTTTGGTGTGCAGCTGTCAGGTCAGGAACGCTGGAATGGGCAGGCAGGCCTATGGTAAGGTCACGCTGCGACTGACGACAACCACTACCCACAGACCAGAGTCCCTCAGGGCGCGGAGTCTAAGCCCCAGGCTACCCTTCACTAGGGCCCCTGATGGTGGGGATGGACTTGACGCAGCCTGAGACCAGGTCGCGGCCCCCGAGTGACCCCAGCTGCGATAACGACTGCTGCCAATGGCGTACAGCTGGTGGGAGCTAGATGGGAACACGAGTAGAGTAGTCAGACAAGCCGGGTCAATAACAACGGAGCAGACAGTACTAGACGGTAGGCAAAGAATACTCAGGTCACGGGCCGGGTTCAGCAACGGGAGGTCGGATAAAGGGTTAACGCAGAGAGTAGTCTTGTCCAAGCCGAGTCGGTTACCAGGAGAGCAATGGGAACAACACAAGAGCTTGCAACAGGGCAACATACAGGACACAAGTGCAGAGCACACTTGCAGACAGCAGGTTTAAATGTGATCAGCCACACCCTTCTGAGGAGGAGCCGCAGAAGCCTGAAGGCATAAAGGTTCCCACCATGCTTTGCAGAAAACCAAGATGGATGCCAGCTCATGGAGATGCACAAGCTCTGAAGAAAGGTAGGACCTTGACAGCAGCTCCTATTTGTGTTTTTTGCAATAGTAAACAGAGATGAGCTTTTCGAGCCAGAACCCTAGACACCCACGAAGACTGCATGAGGAAACAGTCTCAAGCTGTGCTTTATGCATGGAAGTTTGATCTATAATCCCATAGATCCGGTAGATCCCATACATCCTGTACACCCCATACATCCCATACATCCCATAGATCCCGTACATCCTTTACATCCTGTACACCCCATACACCTCGTACATCCCATACATCCCATAGATCCCGTACTTCCTGTACACCCCATACACCTCGTACATCCCGTACACCTGGTACATCCCATACATCCCGTATATCCCATACACCCCATACATCCCATACATCCAATACAAGGAACACATAGAAGAAAGAGATCTTTGTTGTGCAGCTCCTATTTGTGTTTTTTTTTCCAATAGTAAACAGAGATGGGCTTTTCGAGCCAGAACCCTAGACACCCATGAAGACTGCATGAGGAACAGTCTCAAGCTGTGCTTTATGCATGGAAGTTTGATCTATATTTTTTCTTTGTAGTGTTTTAGATCAGCCTTTTTCTCCCTGGGGTGACCTGAAGATTCTCAGGCCTGTTGCCTTGGTCCTCCAGACCAGTCTTTTTCAACGAGGGTGCCCAGGCAAAGCCTCTAGGTTTCTGCAGGGGTGCCTTGGCAAAACCTTTAAAAATTGCCCAAAAAATGTACACAAGCCAGCAGGTGGATCAAGCCTGCCTTTTAATTACACAAAGCCACAGGTTTTCTTACAACCAGCATCCCAACAACCAATGACACCATTAGTTGATAAGGAGGATGTCGGTCATCTGCATGGCATCCTTGTTTGCCCCACCCCTGCCCCTCTCCATCAGTGTTGGGGTCACATTAGGAGAGTGATGGAAAAAAATGAGGGAGAAGAGAAACACTGGAATACTAGTCAGTACCAATGTGCAAAAGTGTATTTGATTTGGAAAAATTAATTCACCTCTAACATTGGGTGTCCTCCATGTGTGGATGTTGATGCATTATGTAAAACTGTTAGAATAGTGTTTTTGCATGTTACAATGGGGTGCCTTGAGGCTTTCCATAATTTTAAAGGATGCCTTGACTGAAAAAAGGTTGAAAAAAACTGTTTTAGATCACTCTGTCCCAGGGGCTGACTGACCATTTGGAAACTCGGGCACTACCACAGGGCCGGGGGTCAGTAGGGGGCCCCATCAGATGCCCCTGGTACCTTTTTCATAGGTTTTTTTTGGAGTTTGGGCAAGGACACAGGGGCCCCATGATCCCCTATTGCCCATGGGCCCCATGAGTTGTCAGTCCGCCCCTGCTCTGTCCACTAACCAATAAGTAAAATAAATGACAAAGAAGATAGAAAAACTTTCTTTGGATTTTAAATTCCAATTTTAAAGACTGTTCTCAATTATAGAGAAAGGCCTCCTAAGGTTTTATGAATTAAATCTTAAGAGACCTTTAATGAGACTTTCAGCTTTGTGTTCTCACAACACGGCAGACGGTCCTGAAGGACTTCCAACATTTTATATAAGAATAAATCATTAATGGCAGAAATGCCGACATGTAAATCTGAGTGTGCTGTGTAGGTACACCATAAATGTTTTCCAATGATTAAATCATCAGATCCATTATTTTATTACCATTTTATTGTGATAAATTTAAATTAAGAAATGAAAAAGATTAATACAAGGAATCTGCCAGAGATTACCCCTTGTGGGTCCATCAGACCATCCACTGACCACGAATGCACTTTGTGTGCTCTTCCATCTGATCTCTCTGATGACTGCGGGACTGCCGACATCTTATATAAGAATACATCATTAGCTGCCAGAAATGTCGGCATGTAACCCTGAGTGTAATGTGTAGGCACTCCGTACAGGTTTGTCCTATTAATAAATCCTCAGATCTGTAATTTTATTATCTTTTCATAGTAATACATTTAAACAGAGAGAAAAAAAAATGAATAATATGAGGAATCAGACAGAGATTTCCTCTTTTACCCTCGTAGGTCTATCAGACCATCCACTGACCATGAAGGCACTTTTTGGGCTTTTCCTTCTGATCTATCTGATGACTCTTATCACAAACCTTCTTATATTTTTCTTGGTCCTCACTGACTCCCATCTGCACAACCCAATGTATTTATTTCTTGCCAACTTGGCATTTCTGGACATGTCCTATTCATCAGTGACCGCACCGAGGATGCTCTATGACTTGGTCTCAAAAACACGATCAATATCCATTCCTGCCTGTATAGCCCAAGTCTTTTTCTATATCTCCTTTGCTGGCTCAGAAGCGTTCTTGCTCTCGGCTATGTCCTACGACCGCTACATTGCCATCTGCCGCCCCCTACATTACAAACTAATGATGTCTTGGAGGGTCTGTGCTTGTATGGCCTCCATGGTCTGGGTTGTAGGATGTTCTGTCTCTTTGGTTCATACTTTATTTTTGCTCAGGTTGTCCTTCTGCAGAACATCTTCCATCCACAACTTCTTTTGTGACCTTCCACACTTATATCAGATTACATGTACTGAGCCCTTCATAAACATGGTGGTCTTATTCCTAGTAGGTGGTAGTTTTGGATTAGGAGCCTTTATTTTGACCTTTCTTCCATATGTCTATATTTTCACTACCATCCTCAGAATCCGTAGTAAGACTGGAAAGAGGAAAGCATTCTCCACCTGCACCTCACACCTCACCGTGGTCTTCATCTTTTATGGCTCCTTAATTTTTATTTACTTTGTTCCAACTTCCAGCAATATGTTCAGTTTAAACAAAATGTTTTCAGTCATATCTGCCCTCTTTAACCCATTGCTGAATCCTCTGATCTACAGCCTGAGGAACAAAGATCTCATGGAGGCACTTATAAGGTCTTATTATCACTTAAAGTTGATCCAGGCATCATTCTGAAAACATCATTGTAAAATTTGACATTTGTTTTATATTTCTGGGTCATTATTAGTAATATCTTTCATAAAATGTATATATGTCACTCATAGATCTTGAAGGACCAGGAATCAATGTAACCCACAGACCAAATGTAGAAGTTTCAACACGCTTTGGTTAACTTTGTGACTGTTTTGCCTACCATCATTTTTTTTACATTTTAATGCATTTAAAAACATTAAAAAAATATAGTTTTAGATTGAATAATGAATAACATATTTTACATAAAATAATACTATTCCCAATATTTTCACTAAATAATCCCAAGTACTGGGACCTCAAATATGTGTAAGTTTTTATATATACATTTTATTGCCAAAAGTATTGTCCCCGCCCTCCAAACCATTGGATTCAGGTATTCCAATCCCCTCCATGGACACAGGTGTATACAATCAAGCCCCTAGGCATGCAGACTGCTTCTACAAACATTGGTGAAAGAATGGGTCGCTCTCAGGAGCTCAGTGACTCCAAGCGTGGTCCCGTGATAGGTGGCCACCTGGGCAATAAGTCCATCCGTGACATTTCCTGGCTACTAAATATTCCACGCTCAACTGTTAGTGGGATTATAACAAAGTGGAAGCAAGTGGGAACAACAGCCACTCAGCCACCAAGTGGTAGGCCACGTCACATGACAGGGCGGGGTCAGCGCATGATGAAGCGCACAGTGCGCAGAAGTCACCAACTGTCTGCAGAGTCAATAGCTAAAGACCTCCAAACTTGGTGTGGCCTTCAGATGAGCCCAACAACAGTGCGTAGAGAGCTTCATGGAATGGGTTTCCATGGCCGAGCAGCTGCATCCAAGCCTTCCATCACCAAGTGCAATGCAAAGTGCAGGATTCCGTGGTGTAAAGCACGCCACCACTGGACTCTAGAGCAGTGGAGACGTGTTCTCTGGAGGGACCAATCACTCTTCTCTGGCAATCCGATAGACGTGTCTGGGTTTGGCGGTTGCCGGGAGAATGGTACTTGCGTGACTGCATTGTGCCAAGTTTAAAGTTTGGTGGAGGGGGGATTATGGTGTGGGGTTGTTTTTCAGGGTTGGGCTTGGCCCCCTAGTTCCAGTGAAGGGAACTCTTAAGGCAACATTTTGGACAATTTCATGCTCCCAACTTTGTGGGAGGAGTTTGGGGATGGCTCCTTCCTGTTCCAACATGACTGCCCACCAGTGCACAAAGCAAGGTCCATAAAGACATGGAGGAGCCAGTTTGGGGTGGAGGAACATGACTGTCCTGCACAGAGTCCTGACCTCAACCCCATAGAACACCTTTGGGATGAATTAGAGCGGAGACTGCGAGCCAGGCCTCCTCCCCCGACATCAGTGCCTGACCTGACAAATGTGCTTCTGGAAGAATGGTCCAACCTTCCCATAGACACCCTCCTAAACCTTGTGGACGGCCTTCCCAGAAGAGTTGAAGCTGTTATAGCTGCAAAGGGCGGGGCCAACTCAATATTGAACCCTACGCACTAAGACTGGGGGGCCATTAAAGGTCATGTGTGTGGAAAGGGCGGGGCCAACTCAATATTGAACCCTACGGACTAAGACTGGGGGGCCATTAAAGGTCATGTGTGTGGAAAGGCCGGCAGACCAATACCTTTGGCAATATAGTGTATATTTTCATAGTGAAAGGAAGTCTGTAAAAGACAATGTTCAATATTTCTGGTCCTTAAAAATGCTTCAAATTCAAACATATATTGAAGCAAGTCAAAGATACTGGGGCCCCCACCTACCAGCCAATCACAAGCAGAAGGTGGACTTACCTCTTGCCTTGAGGAAGATGCTGCAGACAAGCCACCAAGTTGGCTAACTTACAGCCAAATGGGGCTATTTTGTACAAAAACTAGACAATTTTTTGTCTTATCTCTGCATAAAATTATCCTTTGGGTTTGGATTGAAGTGACCAGTCATCCATCCCCACCAAGCCCATTGAGTTGTCAGGGAGGATTCCAGCTGACAGACGAATGTAAACAAAGGATGGGGATGGTGGCATATTCGATCAATAGCCATGGCCACAAGTTTGGTCAGTTATCATTGTTAACAAACCGGCTGCCTTCTGTTAGAAGAGTGGGAGATGTGTGGCAGAAGCTTCTAATGTTGGCCCTGAAATGCCAGGATAGTAGAAGCACCCCCCAAATGACCCCTTTTTGGAAAGTAGACACTCCAAGGTATTTGCTAAGGTGCATGGTGAGTATTTTTAAGATCTCATTTGTTGCCGCAAGTTTTTGGAAAATGAGGAAAAAAAACAAAAATGTATTTTTTCTTTTCTTCTTTTTATTTTCCAAAACCCTGGGACAAAAATTATATCTGCAAAATGCTTACCATGCCTCTTATCAAATTCCTTGGGGTGTCTACTTTCCAGAATGGGGTCATTTGGGGGTCTTTGTACTATCCTGGCATTTTAGGGCTTCCGAAACTGGGATAGGTAGTGAGGAAGTGATATGAGGAAATATGCTTTGAAAGCCTGAAGGTGGTCATTGGATTTTGAGGGCCTGTATGTGGATAGGCTGTCAAAAAGTCTCTCACATGTGGTATCCCCAAACCAATATACATAACTATGTATAAAATATACAGTACTATGCCGATTCTTCGACTGTGGCTTGTGTCTTCACAATTAAAGCTGCTGGTGTGGCCTTCAAACTGTGCCCCCACAGGCCGATTTTTCCCCTCCATACCTAAGATCTGCAGTTCTAATTATTTTTGTAAAGACGCCTCCCTATGACTTGTGTCTCCACTTTAAGGCTTGTTGGTGCTGCCGTCAATAATTAGTGACACTGGCCACTTTTTAGCCACTCAAACCTAAGGGCTGAAGAGCTAATGATTTTTAGGAAGACAGCCACCTGTGTCTTATGTTTCTATATTTTGGCCAGTTTGGCTACCAAACTGGGGTGACCCTGGACAGTTGTACCCAACCAAAGCTAAGGGTTCTAGCTCTTTACTGACTATCCACTGTGCAATCCAACCAAGTGTTAAAATGGCAACCCTTATAAAATGTAACTATAAAATGATGGAAGCTAAAAGAAAAGCCGTGTTCCTTTTGTAGTGTGTTAGGTCCCTCTGTCCACTAACCAAGAAGTAATAGAGGTGATAAAACTATAAAAATACTTACAGTGGATTTTAAATTCAAATGTTGAAGATTGTACTCAGTTGTAGAAAAGGGGCTCTCAAGGGGTTATAAATTACATCTTAAGAGATCTTTAATGAGGATTTCAGCTTTGTGTTCCTACAACACAACAGACTGTCCTGAGGGAATGCCGACATTTTATATAAGAATAAGTCATCAGCTGGTACAAATGTCTCCAGGTGAACCTGAGTATCATGTGCAGGCACAACATATATGTAATCCTATTGATAAATCCTCAGACTGATCATTTGATGACTGCTTTATGCTGAGAAATTTAAAAAATAAAAATTAATACAAGGAATCTGCCAGAGATTACCTCTTGTGGGTCCATCAGACCATCCACTGACCACGAATGCACTTTGTGTGCTCTTCCATCTGATCTCTCTGATAACTGCGGGACTGCCAACATCTTATATAAGAATACATCATTAGCTGCCAGAAATGTCGGCATGTAACCCTGAGTGTAATGTGTAGGCACTCCGTACAGGTTTGTCCTATTAATAAATCCTCAGATCCATCATTTTATTATCTTTTAATAGTAATACATTTAAACAGAAAGAAAAAAATATTTATATTATGAGGAATCTGACAGAGATTTCCTCGTTCACTCTTGTGGGTCTATCAGACCATCCACTGACCATGAATGCACTTTTTGGGTTTTTCCTTCTGATCTATCTGATGACTCTTATCACAAACCTTCTTATATTTTTCTTGGTCCTCACTGACCACCATCTGCACAATCCAATGTATTTTTTTCTTGCCAACTTGGCATTTCTGGACATGTCCTATTCATCAGTGACCGCACCGAGGATGCTCTATGATTTGGTCACAAAAAGCCGATCAATATCCATTCCTGCCTGTATATCCCAAGTCTTTTTCTATCTATCCTTTGCTTCTTCAGAACTTTGCTTGCTCTCGGCTATGTCCTACGACCGCTACATTGCCATCTGCCACCCCCTACATTACAAACTAATGATGTCTTGGAGGGTCTGTGCTCATATGGCCTCCATGGTCTGGGTTGTAGGATGTTCTGTCTGTTTGGTTCATACTTTACTTTTGCTCAGGTTGTCCTTCTGCAGAACATCTTCCATCCACAACTTCTTTTGTGACCTTCCACACTTATATCAGATTACATGTACTGACCCCTTCATAAACATGGTGGTCTTATTCTTAGTAGGTGGTAGTCTTGGATTAGGAGCCGTTCTTTTTACCTTTCTTCCATATGTCTATATTTTCACAACCATCCTCAGAATCCGTAGTAAGACTGGAAAGAGGAAAGCATTCTCCACCTGCACCTCACATATTACGGTGGTCTTCATCTTTTATGGATCTTTAATTTTTATTTACTTGGTTCCCACTTCCAGAAATATGTTCAATTTATACAAACTGTTTACAGTCATATCTGCCCTCATTAACCCATTGCTGAATCCTCTGATCTACAGCCTGAGGAACAAAGATCTCATGGAGGCACTTATGAGGACTTATTATCACTTAAGGTTGATCCGAGCATCATGCTGAAAATATCATCGTGAAATGTAACATTTGTATATTTCTGGGCCATTTTTAGTTGACTAAACATTTCCGTATTGTCTTTCATTAAATGTAAACCTGTCAGGGGCTCATAGCTGTACCTACCCTTGCATGACCAGGGGGTCACTGTAACCCCACAGATCAAATGTAGCAGTTTCAGTATGCTTTGGTTAACCTCCAAGTAACCCTGTGACTATTTTTCTTGCCATCATTTTTTACATATATTTTATGCATATTATAGGGCTTCCAAGTGGCACAAAGTGTTTACAAATATTAAGCTCAGATTTTTCAAAAGCTGTAAATTGAATTTGCACGTGGCATGGTTGTTGGTGCCAAATGCGCTGGTCTGAGTATTTAAAAAATTGCTGATCTACTGGGATTTTCATGAACAACCATCTCTAGGGTTTACAGAGGATGGTTCAAAAAAGAGAAAATATCCAGTGATCGGCAGTTGTGTGGAGGAAAATGCCTTGTTGAGGTCAGAGGAGAATTAGATGATAGAAAGACAACAATAACTCAACCACTCATTACAACCAAGGTATGCAGAATACCACCTCTGAACGCACAACACATCCAACCCTGAAGCAGATGGGCTACAGCAACAGAAGACCACACCGGGGGCCACTCCAGTCAGCTAAGAACAGGAAACGGAGGCTAAAATTCGCACCAGCTCACCAAAACTGGATACTAGAAGATTGGAAAAACGTTGCCTGGTCTGATGAGTCTGGATTTTAGCTGCAACATTCAGATGGTGGGGTCATAATTTGGTGTAAACAACATGAAAGCATGGATCCATCCTGCCTTGTATCAATGGTTCAGGCTGGTGGTGGTGTCATGGTGTGGTGGATCCATCCTGCCTTGTATCAACAGTTCAGGCTGGTGGTGGTGGTGTCATGGTGTGGTGGATCCATCCTACCTTGTATCCATGGTTCAGGATGGTGGTGGGGGTGTCATGGTGTGGTGGATCCTTCCTGCCTTGTATCAACAGTTCAGGCTGGTGGTGGTGTCATGGTGTGGTGGATCCATCCTGCCTTGTATCAACAGTTCAGGGTCTGTTCTTGTATAGCACCTGTGATAGTTTATACAGTGTGATGGCTTGGGGGTTTGTCGCTCAATGGTAGTGCTTTCCAGTGAGTTCAGTCCACTCCAGAAGTGGTCCACTTTTAGTAATAAAATGGAAGAAGTTCACGCAGAATATCAGTTTCCCACACAGGGGTTTCCACTATCAACATGAACTCAAATGACATTCAGCCTCATGGCTCTCTCTAGCAGTGCTGCTGCTCAGGCCTGTTGCCTTGGTCCTCCAGACCGGCCTTTTTCAACCAGGGTACCCAGGCAAGGCCTTTAGGTTTCTGCATGATTGCCTTGGCAAAACCTTTAAAAAGTGCCCAAAAATTGTACACAAGCCAGCAGGTGGATGGAGGCTGCTTTTTACACAAAGCCACAGGGTTTCATTGTGCGCCATTAAAACCTTACAGCCACTGGCGTCCTAACAATCAAGGATGTCATTGGTTGATAAGGAGGATGTTGGGTGCCTAGTTTGCCTCTCACGGTCAGCACTGGGGTCACATTAGCTGAGTGAGGGAGAAGAGAAACGTTGGAATACTAGTCAGTACCGGTGTGCTAAGGAATACTTGCTCTGTAAGAATGAATCTCCTCCATCGTTGGGTGTCCTACATGTGCAGATGTTGCCACATTATGTAAAACCTTTAGTTTAGTTTTTTTACACTTCCTTAGAATGGGGGGCCTCAAGATTGCCTATAATTTTAACCGCCTCCCGCCCGCCATATAAGGAAATGACGGCACAAGGCGGTTCTCTCGTTCTGGGAGGACATCATATGATGTCCTCCCACTCTAACTGAGCGTGCGTGCCCCCAGGGGAGCGCAGCGTGGCAAGCGGTGGTGAGCTGTGTCCCTGGGACACAACGGATCACCGATCAACAGAAAGAGCTGAAGACGTCGGCTCAGTCATGTGATCAGCTGTGTCCAATCACAGCGATCGCATTTAAATAAGGAAATGGCGGTTATCGGCATTTCTCTCCTCACGAGCCGTCACTCTGACAACTTGTGAGGAGAGGAGAGCCGGTAATCGGCATTACTCAGAGGGGACATCTACACTGATCATCAGGGCACTGTGGCCCCAGCAGTGCCACCTGTCAGTACCCATCAGTGCCACCTGCCAGTGCCCATCAGTGCCTACCAGTGCATATCAATGCCACATATCAGTGCCCATCTGAGCTGCCTTTCAGTGCCACCTATCAGTGCTGCCAAACAGTGCCACCTATCAATGCCAGTCAATGCTGCCTATCAATGCCAGTCAGTGCCCCTATCAGAACGCATCAGTGCTGCCTATTGGTGTCCGTCAGTGCCGCCTAACAGTGCCAGTTAGTGCCAGCTAACAGTGCCAGTCAGTGCCACCTAACAGTGCCAGTTAGTGCCACCTATCAGTGTCAGTCAGTGCCGCCTATCAGTGCTGCCTATCAGTGCTGCCTATTAGTGCCATATATGAGTGCTGCCTTTCAGCGCCCATCAGTGATGCCTGTCAATGCCCATCAGTGCCAACTACCAGTTCCTCCTCATCAGTGCCCATCAGAGCCACCTATCAGTGCCCATCAGTGCAGCCTCATTAGAGTACATCAGTGAAGGAGAAAAATCACTTATTTACAAGATTTTATAACAGAAACTAAGAAAACCCTTCTTTTTTTTTCAAAAATTTCAGTTGTTTTTGGTTTGTTTAGCAAAAAATTAAAAACCCCGAGGTGATTAAATACCACCAAAAGAAAGCTCTATCTGTCTCAAAAAAATTATAAAAATGCCATATGGATACAATGTTGCATGACCGTGCAATTGTCATTCAAAGTGCAACAACACTGAAAGCTGAAAATTGGCCTGGGCAGGAAGGGGGTATAAGTGCCCTGTAGGCAAGTGGTTAAAGGGTGCCTTGACTGGTAAATGGTTGAGAAACTCTGCTCCAGACCATCACTGACACCTTCCACCTCCAGACACCTTCACTGTGAAGACACACATTATTTGACCCCCGGGGAAGGATTGGGGTCCCCCTGAACCCTCTGCAGAGACCACCTGTCTCTCGGGGTGGAGCCCTGACCTAGGATATAATAGAAGTGTGCCTCCTTGGTTTGAGGTCAAGGGCCACATCAGAGGGCTCCGAGGAACATGTGTGGTCCACAGGCTACAGGTTGAGCACCCCTGAGACTATTTATGGGATTCATTTTGCTTGGGATGAGATTGGAGAGAAAATTATAAAGGGGAACCGAAGAAGAAAACCCTCCACATGCGAAAGTGGAAACAGGGAAGGGTTTGGAGGTACATAGATTGTCATAGTGAAAGGAAGTCTGTAAAAGACAATATTCAATATTTCTGGTCCCTACAAATGCTTCAAATTCAAACATATATTGAAGCAAATCAAAGACAATGGGTCCCCTAAGTCCTCACACCTAGCAGCCAATCAGAAGCAGGGGTAGGACTTACCTCTTACCTTGAGGAAGATGCTGCAGACAGGCCACCGAGTTGGCTAAAAACTGGACACATGTTTGTCTTATCTCTGCATACAATTATCCTTTGGGTTTGGATTGAAGTAGAATTCGGTTCATACTTTGCCTCTTCGGTGAACAGATGAAGTAATCGAGGGGTTCCCCTCCATCTGCAGCATGAAGTGATACATTCAGCAACCGTGTTACTATTACTGCTGAATGTGACAGCTCCCTGCTCAGGCTGGTTGTTAGGAAGCCAGCGGCTGGAGACTTCCTAGTGACCAGTCATCCATCCCCACCAAGCCCATTCATCTGTCAGGGAGGATTCCAGCTGGCAGATGAATGTAAACAAAGGACGGGGATGGTGGCATCAATAGCCATGGCCACATTTGGTCTTTGTTAACAAACCGGCCGCCTTCTGTTAGAAGAGTGGGTGATGTGTGGCAGAAGTTTCCCATGTTGGCCCTGAAATGCCAGGTTAGTAGAAGCACCCGCCCCAACCCAAAATGACCCCTTTTTGGAAAGTAAACACTGCAAGGTATTTGCTAAGGGGCATGGCGAGTATTTTGCAGATCTCATTTATTGCTGCAGGTTTTTGGAAAATGAAGAAAGAAAACGAAAATTTATTTTTTTTCTTTTCCAAAACCCTGTGAAAAAAAAATATATCTGCAAAATGCTTACCATGCCTCTTATCAAATTCCTTGGGGTGTCTACTTTCCAGAAAGGGGTCATTTGGGATTTTTTGTACTATCCTGACATTTTAGGGCCTCCGAAATTGGGAAAGGTAGTGAGGAAGTGACATGAGGAAATATGCTTTGAAAGCCTGAAGGTGGTCATTGGATTTTGGGGGCCTGTATGTGGAGAGGCTGCCAAAAAGTCTCTCACATGTGGTATCTCCAAACTCATTAGAAGTGGCAGCATGTGTTTTGGGGTGTTATTCCACATATATCCATGGTGTGTGTGAACAACATATCATTTAATTGACAACTTTGTGTAGAAAAAATACATAAACAAGTTTTCTGTCATTTTCCAAACATTTGTTACAAAAAAATAAAATCTTCCGTGGACTCAACATACTTCTCTTAAAATTCCTTGTGGTGTCTACTTTCCAAAAAGGGATCATTTTGGGGGGGGGGGTTTTGTACAATCCTGGCACTTTAGGGCCTCCGAAACTGTGATAAGTAGTGGGGAAGTGATATGAGGAAATATTCCCTTCGATAGCCTGAAGATGATTATTGGATTTTGGGGGCCTGTATGAGGATAGGCTGTCAAAAGGTCTCTCACATGTGGTATCCCCACACTTGGGAGAAGTAGTATGTGATTTGGGGTGTTATTCCCTGTATAGCCATGTCATAAGTGAGCAATATGTCATTTAAGTGAAAAGTTTGTGTAACAACAAAAACAATTGAGTACTGTCCGTGATACTTTTTTTATTTGCACTAACATACAATTTTGAGGACCTCAAAATTGTATGTTAGTGCAAATAAAAAAAGTATCACGGACAGTACTCAATTGTTTCTGTCGCAAATACACTAATTCAGCTACAATCACCTGTAACAACAAAACAAATTTAATTTTCCAAAAATTTGTAGCAAAAAAATAAAATCTTCCACGGACTCAACATGCCTCTCAGCAAGTTCTTTGGGGTGTCTACTTTCCAAAAAGTGGTCATTTGGGGGATGTTTGTACTGGCATTTTAGCACCTCAAGAAATGTGATATTCAGTCAGAAAGTAAAAGCTGCATAAATTCCAATATATACAATATACCATAGTCTGTAGATGCTATAACTTTCACATAAACCAATTAATATATACGTTATTTTTTTTTTTGTTTACCAAAGACATATAGCATAATACATTTTGGCGTAAATGTATTACTAAATTTGAGTTTATTGGATATTTTTTATATCAGAAAGTAGAAAATATTATTTTTAAAATTTTCAGTCTTTTTTTATTTATTTATTTATTTATTTATCGAGTTTATATAGCGCCAAAGGGTTTGCTCAGCGCTGTACAATAGAGGGGGGACAATACATGAAACAGTACAGTAACATCAAACAGCACACAAGGGGTAAGAGGGCCCTACTCTTTCGAGCTTACAATCTAGGAGGGAGGGGGTAGAGGCACAGGAGGAAACGGCTGTGGGGGATGGAGTGGTAGGAGGAGGGAAGGGCAGCGGCTGTTAGGTGAGGGTGGGGTAGGCTTCCCTGAAGAGGTGGGTTTTCAGGGAGCGCCTGAAGGTGAGGAGGGAAGGTGACAGTCTGATGGGTTGGGGTAGTGAGTTCCAGAGGATGGGGGAGGACCTGGAGAAGTCTTGCAGTCGTGCGTGGGAGGAGGAGACCAGGGAGCAAGATAGAAGGAGGTCCTGTGAAGAGCGAAGGGTACGGGTAGGGTGGTATCTGGGAATCAGGTCGGTGAGGTAGTTAGGGGCAGTGTTGTGAATGGCTTTATAGGTCAGAGTGAGCAGTTTGAATTTAATGCGTTGGGCAATGGGGAGCCAGTGGAGGGAGAGGCAGAGGGGGGTGGCAGAGGTGGAGCGGCTGGTGAGGTGGATGAGTCTGGCAGCTGAGTTCAGGATGGTCTGAAGCGGGGTGAGTTTGCACTGGGGTAGGCCGGTGAGGAGGGAGTTGCAGTAGTCAAGGCGTGAGATAATCAGGGAGTGAACGAGTAGTTTAGTGGTGTCTTGGGTAAGGAAGGAGCGTATCTTGGAGATGTTCCGGAGGTGGAGCCTGCATGAGTTTGTGAGAGATTTGATATGAGGTTGAAAGGAAAGGTTTGAGTCCAGAATGACGCCAAGGACCTTGGCTTGCGGGGCGGGATTGATGGTGGTGTTGTTGGTAGTGATGGAAAGGATGGGGGGGGGGGCACGGGAAGGGGGAAAGACGAGAAGCTCGGTTTTGGAGAGGTTGAGTTTGAGGAAATGGAGCGACATCCAGTCAGAGATGTCGTTTAGGAGGTGAGTGATGCGGGCGGAGAATGTGGGGGTGAGGTGAGGGGTGGATAGGTAGATTTGAGTATCATCAGCATAGAGGTGGTAGTTGAAGCCGTGGGAGTGTATGAGTTTGCCAAGGGAGGAGGTGTAGATGGAGAAGAGAAGGGGTCCAAGGACAGAGCCCTGGGGGACCCCAACAGAGAGGGGGAGGGAAGAGGAGGTGGCGCCGTTGTAGCAAACGCTGAAGGAGCGTTGGGATAGGTAGGAGGAGAACCAGGAGAGAGCGGTGTCTCTGATGCCAAGGGAGAGTAGTTTATTAAGGAGGAGGGGGTGGTCGACTGTGTCAAAGGCCGCAGAGAGGTCTAGGAGAAGGAGGACAGAGTAGTCGCCTTTGGCTTTGGCGGTTAGTAGATCGTTGGTGATTTTGAGGAGGGCAGTTTCGGTGGAGTGTAGGGGACGGAAGCCGGACTGTAGTGGGTCAAGGAGGTTGTTGTCAGTTAGGTGGGCGCTTAGGCGATCGTAGACCAAGCGCTCAAGGAGCTTGGACGTGAGTGGCAGTAGGGAAATTGGTCTGAGGTTGTTGAGGTCAGTGGAGTTCAGGGAGGGCTTTTTGAGTATGGGGGTGATGTGCGCATGTTTTAGGGGGGAGGGGAAGACGCCAGTAGCGAGGGAGAGATTGAAGATGTGGGTAAGGGAGCGGATGAGGGAAGAGGGGGGTGACCGGAGGAGTTGAGAGGGGATAGGGTCCAGGGGGCAGGTAGTGAGGCGGGCTTCTGAGAAGACTCTGGTGACTTCCTCAGTGGTAGTAGGGCTGAAGGAGTGCAGTGATGGGGGGGTTACGGTAGGCAGGGCCTTGGGTGTGGTGGGGGGCAGTGCCGTTGCAAGGTCAGAGGAGGGGAGAGATGAGAGGGTGATGGAAGGGGGGAGGCTAGATGGGGAGGTAGACTGCAAGTTGACTATGTCCTTGCGGATTGCGTCAATCTTGCTATGGAGATGAGTGGCAATCTCGTGGGCGGTAAGTGAGGTACTGAGTGGAGGAGGGGGGGGAGAGAGCAGGGAGTTGAAGGTGGAGAAGAGTCGGCGAGGGCAGTTAGAGAGGGTGTTGATCAGGTCAACGAAGTAGGCCTGCTTGGCGGCGTGGAGGGAGGAGGTGTAGGTGAGGAAGGCAGATTTGTAGAGGGAGAATGCATGAGGGGACCTGGTTTTGCGCCATAGTCTCTCCAGCGCACGACTGCGACGTTTGAGGCATTTAGTATGGTCGTTCTGCCATGGTTGGAGCGGTCTGGGTTTGATGTTGTGTGTGGTTAGGGGTGCCAGAGAGTCTAGGGTGGCTGATAGTGAGTCGTTGTACGCGGTGGTGGCTAGGTCAGGACATGACAGTGGAAGGATGCTGTCGTGCAAGCGGTCGGCAGCCGAGTGGAGGGGGGCCGGGTGCAGGTTGCGGAGGTTGCGGCTGGTGATGGTTTGGCGCACTGGGGGGGGGGAGTTAGGGGAAGGGGAGATGGAGAACGTGAGGAGGTGGTGGTCGGAGAGAGGGAAGGGGGTGTTAGTGAAGTGGTTAAGGGTACAGAGGTGGGAGAAGACGAGGTCCAGGGTGTTCCCATTGATGTGGGTGGAGGATTGAGTGTGCTGTGTGAGCGCGAAGGAGGTGGTTAAGTGGAGGAGTCGAGAGGTAGCTGGGGTGTTGTCGTTGATGGGGATGTTGAAGTCCCCGAGGATGATGGTCGGTAGCTCAGAGGAGAGGAAGAAGGGAAGCCAGGCGGCGAAGTCATCCAGGAAGCGGGCTATGGATCCGGGGGGCCTGTAGATCACTGCGATCCTTAAGGGGGTGGGTGAGAAGAGCCGGATGCAGTGAGCCTCGAAGGAGGAGAAGGTTAGGGAGGGGGGGTTAGGGAGGACCTGGAAGGTGCTCAGCGGTGATAGGAGCAGGCCGACACCACCACCTTTGTGACCGCTCAGTCTTGGTGAATGGGACCAGATGAGACCTCCATGAGAGAGTGCCGCAGGGGAGGTAGAGTCGGTGGCCTGTACCCAGGTTTCGGTGATGGCTAGGAGGTTGAGGGAGCGGGAGATAAAGAGGTCATGGATGGCAGTTAGTTTGTTGCAAACCGAGCGGGCGTTCAGAAGTGCAACCGAGAGAGGGGGGATGGATGTGGGGAGGAGGTGCACAGGTATGAGGTTGAGGGGGTTGCGGCGGCTGGCGGGAGCAGGGGGGTCCCTGGAGGGGGGGAGAGGTGGTGAGGGGCCAGGGTTCGGGGAGATGTCCCCAGCGGATAGGAGAAGGAGAAGGGTGAGGAGGGTGGCATGGGAATGGGAGGTGCAGGAGCGTGTGGGTCTGGTAGTGGTGGCACGTGGGTCGACCGAGGAGTGGAGTACCAGGAGGAGGTGGTGAGTGCCGTAGTGGGGAGAGGGCAGAAGTGAAGGGGCAATGTAGAGCCGTTTTGGGGGGGTGGGCGGGTAGAGGGAGGCGATTTTTGGGATGGAGGAGAGGAAAACGAGGAGGAGAAGTGCAGGTGGCATGCTGGGGTGAGTGCAGTGCTGTTCGGGTCAGGGGAGGTGAAGGGATACGGGTCAGGGCGAGGTGATGTGGAGAGTCTATATCACCGTGGAGGAGTCCACTAGAGTCCTTCTGTAGGGGGAGAGTGGGAGTAGAGTCCAGCAGCTGGCTGGCTGCAATCTGTGGGTGCAGTATGCTGGCGTCCGAGGGGGCATCAGTGGGTCTGGTGGATCGGCGAGTGGAGGGGACGTAGGATGCGATGTTGGGGGGCGTTGGCAGGCAAGGCGTCTGGTGATGCTGGCGGCTCGGTGACTGGAGATTCGCTGGGTGGTCCGGGTCCGGGAGATTCGCTGGGCGACGTCTCGATTCGCTGGGCGACGTCTCGATTCGCTGGGCGACGTCTCGATTCGCTGGGTGGTCCGGGTGTTGGGTGACCAGAGGTGGTAGCTGGGTGCCCGGTAGCTGGGTGCTGGGTGTCCAGGGGTGGTAGCTGGGTACCCGGTAGCTGGGTGCTGGGTGTCCAGGGGTGTTAGCTGGGAGCTTAGACTTCGAGTTGCCAAGCAAAGGCCAAGAGATGGGAAGGACGGGAGAATCCTCATCAACAATGCATTGCAATATCTGGAACGGCATTAAAGACCCATGGTTTTTCGGAATCCCCTCGATGCAGGTAGCGGAGGTGCGGCGTTGTCCTGGAAAGGTTCCTGGTCTGGGGCTGGCTGGTGCAGGGTGGCCCGCAGGGTGCTGGGAGGCCTGAAGCAGTTCCCATGCAGGGTCGCCGGGTGCGAGCAGCTGGGTGCCCCGAGGTGGCGGCTGGGTGCCAGGTGGTCTGGGGTGGTCCCAGAGCTAGGGAGGGCTCCAGGGAGACCGTGAGGCCGTGCCGGTTCCTGGTGGTCCAGGGTGATCAGCAAGGACCCAGGGCTGATGGGGAGGGCCCTGGGCAGGCAGGCAGGTCGGCGGGACCCGGTGGGCAGAGCGGTGACGGTCCGGGTAGATGTCCGGCGATCCGGTCCGATCGCGGCTCGGCCGCGGCCAAAATCGAGGCCGCGGCTTCGGGTGCGCGGGTAGGCCGCGATTTCCGGGGCTCCGGGAAAAGGTCCAGAAGTGGTCCCTGGTGGTCAGGCTGGGCCGGGAGTGTCTTAGGGGCCCCGCTGGGTTCCGCTGCGGCCCGGATGGCAGCGGATTGGGGCTAGGAGCGCAGGAGCTCCTAAAGCGTGTCTTCTCCCGCCGCCATCTTGAAAATGTATGTTTTTTCATTTATATCACAAAAAATAAAAAAAACAGTAGTAATCAAACACCACCAAAAGAAAGTTCTGTTTGTGTGACAAAAAAAGGACATAAATTTACTTTGGGTACAGCATTGCGTGGCTGCAGAATTGCCAGCTGAAATGGAGAGTAGCAAATAATGATGTTAGGAATGGACTTGCCAGTAGTGGTGGGACTTACCTGCCTTGTGGGCTGCAGTACCAGGGCTGGCCAGCGGGTGCTCCCAGCAATCAGAGACTCAACTCTGCAGTCAGCCAAACACCTGAAACTGCTTATGCAGGTGTATTTAAGTGATGGCCAGACCTGCAGTCTTTGCCTTGGTGTGTGTGTTTTTCCTGGGCCCTGTATCTTGTAATCCTGCATTCTTGTTCCTGTTCCTGTGTTCCTGCTAATACGTTTCCTTGTTGCCAAACTCTGCCTGTTCTGATTACGCTGACCCTCTCCTGCTCTGACCCCGGCTCGTTCCTGACCATCCCTCTGCCTGACCCTCTGTACCACGCTGCCCGCTACCTGCTGAACCTGGCTTGTGACCCCGACCATTCTCCGCTTGCTCCCCCTGTACCTACCTGCCCGATTGTTATTGACCCGGCCTGCCTGACGACGCTTGCATTGTATGTACTGTTATCTGTGGGTGGTTGGTTGGTTTGTTTGCACTGTGTTATGTTTTAGTATTGCACTGCGTTTATGTTTGTATTGTTAGTCTTTAATAAATTATATTGTTTATAACTTATCTGAAGCCTGCGTTTCCCTGCGTCAGTTCACATACCTCTGGTCACACCCGGAGCCCTGACATTACACCAAGGCCAATCCTGACCAGAAGTGGCTGCACAGGGAAGCCATCTTGGCTTGTTGCTGGGAAAGATGGATCTTGATGAGGTTGTGTATTTGTCGCTGCTGGTTTTTGATGACAGAGAGTATGCTTATCAGACTCTGAAGGAGTATCCCCGGGATGAACTGTTAGAATGTATACGGATCGCTCATGTTATAGTAGATCAGGGCACAGAGTTCTCTGAGGTGCAGCCATTGATTCAGATTTGTGCGGAGTTGGTTTCATCTGGTACCCCCGAATGCAGGGATGAATTTTTGCCGCCATTTAGTGCCGACCAGGTAGAGTCCCTGGTGTGGTTATTAGAGGATGATGTGGATTGCTTCTTGGAGCATTATGCTGCATGTTCACCACAGACACTAAGAGATTGTATAAACGCAGTGCAGTCATTGACCAGACAGGCTTTGTGTAAGCTCAGCTTTGTTCAACCCATACTGCAGACATGGTCAGACTTGTTACCCCCAGCCTCAGTCAGCTTACAAAAACCCAGTCCTGCTTCTAATCTATTTCCTCAAAGCTCTACTCCTGCATTCCCAACAGCTCCTCCAGTTACAGCCCAGTATACCCTGCTATCTACCGCATGTCAGTCCCCTGTTCCCACTCGCTGCACCTATCCTGCCTTTAACCCTGTAAAGAAGCCCTCTGTAGCAACTGTTCCCTCCTCTGTTCCATCCTCCAGCTCTTCTCTGTCTCCAGCTGCTCCATTCGTTTGCAGACCTGCGTTTACTTGCAGTGCTCCAGTAGTTAAAACCAGAAAAAAGCGAAAATTCTTTCCAACCAATACCATCCTGCCAGTATCCAAACCGGTGAGCCTGCCGTCTGAGAACCTACCTTCCGTGGTTCAGCCTGGTGCCTCGGCACCCGCACTTCAACCTGATGCCTGTACCCAGCCTGATGCCTGTACCCAGCCTGATGCCTCCATTCGGCCTGATGCCTCCATTCGGCCTGATGCCTCTACCCGGCCTGATGCCTCTATTCAGCCTGATGCCTCTACCCGGCCTGATGCCTCTATTCAGCCTGATGCCTCCATTCAGCCTGCTGCCTCTACCCAGCATGATGAACTGATCCAGCCTGATGATCCTATTAGGCCAGTTGACTCGATGCCCGCTGTTGATCCAGACGATCCGGTACCTGATGACCCGGTGCCCGCTGTCATACCTGGTGACCCGATGCCCACTGT
Source organism: Staurois parvus (assembly GCF_062004578.1). Lineage (NCBI taxonomy): Eukaryota > Metazoa > Chordata > Amphibia > Anura > Ranidae > Staurois > Staurois parvus. The sequence goes on from NW_028319638.1 coordinate 307,304, forward strand.
CGAGCCAGACGATCCAATGCCTGATGACCCAGTTCCCGCTGTCATGCCTGGTGACCCGATGCCCGCTGTCGAGCCAGACGATCCGGTACCTGATGACCCGGTGCCCGTTGTCGTGCCAATTGACTCAGAGCCCGCTGTCGTGCCTGGTGACTTGGTGCCCACTGCCTTGTCAGGTGACGCGGTGCCCGCTGGTGAGCCAAATGACCTGATGCCTGGTGACCCAGTGCCCGCTGTCATGCCTGGTGACCCGATGCCCGCTGTCGAGCCAGACGATCCAGCGCCAGATGACCCGGTGCCTGCTGTCGAGCCAGACGATCCGGTACCTGATGTCGTGCCTGGTGACTTGGTGCCCACTGCCTTGTCAGGTGACGCGGTGCCCGCTGGTGAGCCAAATGACCTGATGCCTGGTGACCCAGTGCCCGCTGTCATGCCTGGTGACCCGATGCCCGCTGTCGAGCCAGACGATCCAGCGCCAATTGACTCAGAGCCCACTGTCGTGCCTGGTGACTTGGTGCCCACTGCCTTGCCAGATGACGCGGTGCCCGCTGTCGAGCCAAATGACCTGATGCCTGGTGACCCGATGCCCGCTGTCCAGCCAGACGATCCAATGTCTGACCCAGTGCCCGCGGTCATGCCAGTTGACTCGGAGCCCACTGTCGTGCCTGGTGACTCGGTGCCTGCCGCTCCGCCTGGGGGTCCGGCGCCCGCCGCTCCGCCTGGGGGCCCGAGACCTGTCGCTCCGCCTGGGGGTCCGGCGCCTGCCGCTCCGCCTGGGGGCCCGAGACCTGTCGCTCCGCCTGGGGGTTCGGCGCCTGCCGCTCCGCCTGGGGGCCCGAGACCTGTCGCTCCGCCTGGGGGTTCGGCGCCCGCCGCTCTGCCTGGGGGCCCGAGACCTGTTGCTCCGCCTGGGGGTCCGGCGCCCGCCGCTCCGCCTGGGGGCCCGAGACCTGTAGCTCCTCCTGGGGGTCCGGCGCCCGCCGCTCCGCCTGGGGGCCCGAGACCTGTTGCTCCGCCTGGGGGTCCGGCGCCCGCCGCTCCGCCTGGGGGCCCGAGACCTGTCGCTCCGCCTGGGGGCCCGATGCCTGTTGCCCCGCCTGGGGCCCGATGCCTGTCGCCCCGCCTGGGGGCCCGATGCCTGTCGCCCCGCCTGGGGGCCCGGTGCCTGTCGCCCCGCCTGGGGGCCCGATGCCTGTCGCCCCGCCTGGGGGCCCGGTGCCTGTCGCTCCACCTGGGGGCCCGGTGCCTGCTGCTCCGCCTGGGGGCCCGGTGCCTGCTGCTCCGCCTGGTGGCCCGGTGCCTGCTGCTTCGCCTGGTGATCCGATGTGCCTCTGCCCGGAGTCCAGCCCGATGTGCCTCTGCCCGGAGTCCAACCCGATGTGCCGCTGCCCGGAGTCCAGCCCGATGTGCCGCTGCCCGGAGTCCTGCCCGATGTGCCGCTGCCCGGAGTCCTGCCCGATGTGCCGCTGCCCGGAGTCCAGCCCGATGTGCTTCTGCCCGATGTGCCGCTGCCCGGAGTCCAGCCCGATGTGCCTCTGCCCGATGTGCCGCTGCCCGGAGTCCTGCCCGATGTGCCGCTGCCCGGAGTCCTGCCCGATGTGCCGCTGCCCGATGTGCCGCTGCCCGGAGTCCTGCCCGATGTGCCGCTGCCCGGAGTCCTGCCCGATGTGCCGCTGCCCGGAGTCCTGCCCGATGTGCCGCTGCCCGGTTTGCCGTTGCCCGGAGTCCTGTCCGGTGTGCCGCTGCCCGGAGTCCTGCCCGATGTGCCAGTCTTTGATATCCCGCCAGTTACCAGACCCGGGCGGTGGAACATTTTGCCCAGCTAGGACTGTTTGGAGCGTCTTGAGGCCGCTCCTTGAGGGGGGGGTACTGTTAGGAATGGACTTGCCAGTAGTGGTGGGACTCACCTGCCTTGTGGGCTGCTCCAGGGTATCACCTCTGGTCATACCCTGGAGCCCTGACAAATGACCTGGTCAGGAAGGAGGGAAAACCTTCCTGGGCTGAAGTGGTTAATATGAAATAGATTGTAATCACCCTATGAGTCCAGTTTAGTGAAGGTTCAGGCTGTTTGGAACCTCTGAAAATAATCGAGGCACTAAAGGGATCAGGTAGCCAGGGGCGGACTGACCATTTGGAAACTCGGGCACTGCCTGAGGGCCCAGGGTCAGTAGGGGGCCCCATGAGATGCCCCTGGTACCTTTTTCATAGGCTTTTTTGAGTTTGGGCAAGGACTCAGGGGCCCCATGATCCCCTATTGCCCGGGGGCCCCATGAGTTGTCAGTCCGCCCCTGCAGGTAGCGAATCTTGATGGTGATTTTATTGCGTTCTCAGTAGTCTAAGCAAGGCCTAAGTGAATGATCCTTCTTTCCAACAAAAATGATTCCAGCTCCAACAGGGGATGATGAGGGATAGATAAAACCCTTTTCCAGGTTCTTGTTAATGTACTGTCAGAGTGTTTTTAACTCTGGCTTATGGGAAGATACAGTCAAAGGGAATCTCTGCACCTGGAAGTAGCCCAATGGGGCAGTTGTAAAACAAGTAAGGCGGACGTGTGTCTGATTTCTTTTTGTCGAACGTTTCCAGGAAGTCAAGTTATGCTGGGGCAACAAACAGGCTGCTGTTAGAGACCTGCTGAATGCTGAATAGGGTGTTTGGCACCAGTTAAGGGATTGGATTTACATGCATGCACGCCAACACTCGCAGGTGCCTGCACAACATGTCTGTGTGTGTTTTTGTGTAAATGAACATGCTTACAAAGGGTACCGGTGGAAGTGCCTCCAAAGAGACCAAAAATGTTGAAAAAAACTGTATTCTCTACATTCTAAAAAAAATCCACTCAAATTTAATCATACATTTAGCCAAAAATATATTCTGCTAAATGTCTTTGGTAAAATAAAATCCCAATAAGTGTATATTTAGTGTGAAAATTATAGAGTCTACAACTATGGTATAAAAACTGCAATTTATGCAGATTTTACTTTCTGACTGCCTATCACATTACTTGAGGTGCTAAAATTCCAGGGCAGTAACAAAAAAAACCCCAAATGGTCCCTTTTTGGAAAGTAGACACCTCAAGGAATTTGCCCCAGGCATGTTGAGTCCATGGAAGATTTTATTTTTTGCCACACGTATTTGGAAAATGACAAGAATTGTTTTATTCTACCCAGTTGTCACTAAAATGATATATTGCTCACATATGCCTTGGGAATATGTGGGATAACACCCCAAAACACATTCTGGTCCAAACTGGACCACTGTAACTATGTATAAAATATACAGTACTATGCCAATTTTTCGGACTGTGGCTTGTGTCTTCTCATTTAGGGCTGCTGGTGTGGCCTTCAAACTGTGCCCCCACAGGCCAATTTTTCCCCTCCATACCTAAGACCTGCAGTTCTAATTATTTTTATAAAGACGCCTCCCTATGACTTGTGTCTCCACTTTAAGGCTTGTTGGTGCTGCCATCAATAAATAGTGACACTGGCCACTTTTTAGCCACTCAAACCTAAGGGCTGAATAGCTAATGATTTTTAGGAAGACCCACCTGTGTCTTCTCTTTCTGTATTTTGGCCAAATTGGCTTCCAAACTGGGGTGACCCTGGACAGTTGTACCCAACCAAAGCTAAGGGTTCTAGCTCTTTATTGACTATCCACTGTGCAATCCAACAAAGTTTTAAAATGGCAACCATTATAAAATGTAACTACAAAATGATGGAAGCTAAAAGAAAAGCCGTGTTCCTTTTGTAGTGTGTTAGGTCCCTCTGTCCACTAACCAAGAAGTTATAGAGGTGATAAAACTATAAAAATACTTACAGTGGATTTTAAATTCAAATTTTGAAGATTGTACTCAGTTATAGAAAAGGGGCTCTCAGGGGGTTATAAATTACATCTTAAGAGACCTTTAACGAGGATTTCAGCTTTGTGTTCCTACAACACAACAGACTGTCCTGAGGGACTGCCAACAATTTATATAAGAATTAGAATGAGTATCATGTGCAGGCACAACATATATGTATTCCTATTGATAAATCCTCAGATTGATCATTTGATGACTGCTTTATGCTGATAAATTTTAAACAAAGATTATTACAAGGAATCTGTCAGAGATTACCTCTGGTGGGTCTATCAGACCATCCACTGACCACGAATACACTTTGTGTGCTCTTCCATCTGATCTCTCTGATAACTGCAGGACTGCCAACATCTTATATAAGAATACATCATTAGCTGCCAGAAATGTCGGCATGTAACCCTGAGTGTAATGTGTAGGCACTCCGTACAGGTTTGTCCTATTAATAAATCCTCAGATTCATAATTTTATTACCGTTCTATAGTGATACATTTAAACATAAAGAAAAAAATTATAATATGAGGAATCAGACAGAGATTACGTCTCTTACTCTTGTGGGTCTATCAGACCATCCACTGACCATGAATGCACTTTTTGGGCTTTTCCTTCTGATCTATCTGATGACTCTTATCACAAACCTTCTTATATTTTTCTTGGTCCTCACTGACCACCATCTGCACAACCCAATGTATTTTTTTCTTGCCAACTTGGCATTTGTAGACATGTCCTATTCATCAGTGACCGCACCGAGGATGCTCTATGACTTGGTCACAAAAAGCCAATCGATATCCATTCCTGCCTGTATAGCCCAAGTCTTTTTCTACATCTCCTTTGCTTGTTCAGAACTTTTGTTGCTCTCGGCTATGTCCTACGACCGCTACATTGCCATCTGCCACCCCCTACATTACAAACTAATGATGTCTTGGAGGGTCTGTGCTCATATGGCCTCCATGGTCTGGGTTGTAGGATGTTCTGTCTCATTGGTTTATGCTTTACTTTTGCTCAGGTTGTCCTTCTGCAGAACATCTTCCATCCACAACTTCTTTTGTGACCTTCCACACTTATATCAGATTACATGTACTGACCCCTTCATAAATATGGTGGCTCTATTCCTAGTAGGTGGTTGTCTTGGAGTAGGAATCGTTCTTTCTACCTTTCTTCCATATGTCTATATTTTCACTACGATCCTCAGAATCCGTAGCAAGACTGGAAAGAGGAAAGCATTCTCCACCTGCACCTCACACCTCACCGTGGTCTTCATCTTTTATGGCTCCTTAATTTTTATTTACTTTGTTCCATCTTCCAGCAATATGTTCAGTTTAAACAAACTGTTTTCAGTCATATCTTCCCTCATTAACCCATTGCTGAATCCTCTGATCTACAGCCTGAGGAACAAAGATCTCATGGAGGCACTTCTGAGGTCTTATTATCACTTAAGGTTGATCCAGGCATCATTCTGAAAATATTGTGTGGCATTGTTTTATATTTCTGGGCCATTTTTAGTCGACTAAACATTTCAGTATGGTCTTTCATAAAATGTAAACCTGTCAGGGTCTAAACTAAAAATTTCAGTATGCAACATGATGGTAGGTTCAGAATTTGGAGTAAACAACATGAAAGCATGGATCCATCCTGCCTTGTATCAACGGTTCAGGCTGGTGGTGTCATGGTGAGGTGGATCCATCCTGCCTTGTATCAACGGTTCAGGCTGGTGGTGTCATGGTGTGGGGGAGATTATCTTGGCACTAGCAATGTGGACATAATAAAGTGGCCGGTGAGTGCAAATAACCAACAGGCAAGGTACAGTAAGCGTCAGGTAAGGGAAGCAATTATTTGCAAATGTCACAAGATAGATAAATTGTTAGATAGTTAATCAGGTGTAAAAAGACACAGGTCCATCTCATTCAACCAACAGAAAAAAAAATCAATAAAAACAAAACCTCCGTATACACAATCCTATATTCAAAGTTGATCCAGAGGAAGGCATAAAACTACCCCGATAAGGCACGGTCCAATTTGCACCAGTGGGGGGAAATAAGTCCTTCCTGTTCCCCCCGGAGGCAATTGGAGATTCCCTGGATGAACAATCAACAAAATATCCAATGAAATAATCATAAACAAGTACAGTGGGGATAGGAGAGGGTTGCATCCTTTCCACCATAGACTTCTAGGTGAACCTAATATTGGACTTGGTCATGGATAGAATAATTAGTGGAGTCAAAAAGATGTGTGGTCCCAATGGGCAAATAAGTGTGTAAAGGGGTAGAGGGACAGAGAAAAGTTGGGGAGGGGAGGGTGAAAGAGAAGGTGGTTGTGAGTAATGTATCCACAGTTGCCATAGAGTGAAATGTTTTCATGGGAATTTTTAAGTTTGTTGCTTTTCATTATCTTTTCATTTGACATTATTTAGTTGAGTCTGTTTTTAATGGTTTTGAGGCTCTGACTATCATGAACTTGGTGGCTGTGAATAGAATATTGACAAGTAAGTGTTCAACACAAAAGACAACCATGAAGGGATTCTTGAGTAAAGCCTCAGAAGGATCTCTGTGAACATTTGGAGAAAATGGCAAATAAGGCTGATCCAAAAATTAGATACTTTAGGGACGTGCCACCAAATATGGGTCATAGGGACGATTTGGAAGCAACCTTTGAAGCAGCCTCTTAAACCCAACTGGTTGGTGTGAATCGTGCTAAACGAACAGAACTTAGTAAGAGTTCTCTAGGGCCAGGACGCTTCAGTAGGTTTTGGCAAGACACAAAGAAGTCATCCTGGTGCCCAATTCAGATGTCCGTACATGTTGGGTATGTTCTTGTATAGCACCTGTAATAGTTTATACAGTGTGATGGCTTGGGGGTTTGTCGCTCAATGGTAGTGAATTCTAGTGAGTTCAGTCCACTCCAGAAGTTGTCCACTTTAAGTAATAAAATGGAAGAAGTTCACACAGATTATCAGTCTTCCACACAGGGGTTTCCACCATCAACATGAAAACAAATGACATTCAGCCTCGTGACTCTCTCTAGGAGTGCTGCTGTTCAAGCCTGTTGCCTTGGTCTCCAGACCAGCCTTTTTCAACAAGGGTGCCCAGGCAAGGCCTTCAGGCTTCTGCAGGGGTGCCTTGGCAAAAACCTTTAAAAAGTACCCAACAATTGTACACAAGCCAGCAGGTGGATGGAGGCTGCCTTTTACACAAAGCCACAGGGTTTCATTGTGCGCCATTACAACCTTACAGCCACTGGCGTCCTAACAATCAAGGATGTCATTGGTTGATAAGGAGGACATTGGGTGCCTTGTTTGCCTCTCTTGGTCAGCACTGGGGTCACATTAGCTGAGTGAGGGAGAAGAGAAATGTTGGAATACTAGTCAGTACCGGTGTGCTAAGGAATATTTGCTTTGTAAGAATGGATCGCCTCCGACGTTGGGTGTCCTACATGTGCAGATGTTGCCACATTATGTAAAGCCTTTAGTTTAGTTTTTTTACACTTTAGAATGGGGGGGCCTCAAGATTGCCTATAATTTTAAAGGCTGGAAAACGGTTCAGAAACACTGCTTCTGACCATCACTGACACCTTCCTCCTCCAGACACCTTCACTGTGAAGACACAAATTCTCTGACTCTGACTGGAAGGATTGGGGTCCCCCTGACCCCCTGTCTCTCGGGTTGGAGCCCTGACCTATTATCTGGTCCTCGGTTATATGGGCTGTGAACACCTGCACACTTAGCCTGACAGTTACTGGCAAGACCCGGACACTGGGTTGGAGACTCCTTCCCTCTGAAAGCACTTTGGAGTCCCCAGGCTGCAGCCCCAGATTCAGGAATTACAAAACCAGAAGAAAGATGTAAAAATATCCTTCTCTGCTAAGAACTGACACTCTGGAACCCTGCACCCTGCATGCGTGCAACCCCTGTGTCACTTTCTCCTACATTTTCACATTGGCCGGGCCTCACACTGCCTCAAGATGACAATTGACAATCAATATTACACAGATTCTGTCAAAAAATGCTTCATTTATAGCAGGGGGGCTCAACCATTTGAAAAGTGAGGACCACGTAAGTGATTTGGTATCCAGTGGCGACCACAATAAAATGAAATGGTTCAGAATTTAAATTTTTCTTATTTTGAACAGCATAACGAACATTTTTCTCCTGCAGCCGTTGAGTGCCGTCGGGAGGGAAAGGAGGAGAAACTGGCATTCAGCGGCTGCAGGAGGAAAATGGAGAGGAACCTGTATATGCTACCCCTGCTGCCCCTCCTCTCCAAGTGTACATCCTGCGGGTTTGGTGCACATTCTGAAAACGCATGAAACCTCCTGTATTCAGAAAGTGCACCAAACCCGCAGGATATAATAGAAGTGTGCCTCCTTGGTTTGAGGTCAAGGGCCCTGAAAAACACATGTGGTCCACAGGCCACAGGTTGAGCACCCCTGATTTATAGTCCAAACCTTTAATAACACATCAATCAATAGATAAAGAGACTATTTGTGGGATTCATTTTGCTTGGGATGAGATTGGAGAACAAAATCATAAAGGGGACAACGAAGAAGAAAAACCCTCTACATGTGAAAGCGGAAACTGGGAAGGATTTGGAGGTACATATATATTTTCATTGTGAAAGGAAATCTGTAAAAGACAATATTCAATATTTCTGGTCCCTAAAAATGCTTCAAATTCAAATATTTATTGAAGCAAATAAAAGACTCTGGGGCCCCTACGTCCTTACACCTACCAACCAATCAGAAACAGGAGGAGAACTTACCTCTTGCCTTGAGGAAGATGCTGCAGACAGGCCCCTCAGGCTGGTTGTTAGGAAGCCAGCAGCTGGAGACTTCCTAGTGACCAGTCATCCATCCCCACCAAGCCCATTCAGCTGTCTGGGAAGATTCCAGCTGGCAGATGAATGTAAACAAAGGACGGGGATGGTGGCTAGAGATGAGCGAATCGAAGTAGGCGAAGTGGAATTCGAGTCGAATATTGGAAAATTTTCCTAAAATGGCGGCGGACATGTGCGGCGACGGAGCGGGGATGTCTGGGAAGGCGCGCAGACAAGGCGCGCTGACCCATAATGCATTCCTTAATGACATGTGATCGCATTAGCCAATCAGCAGCCAGCCAGCCAGCACTGTGTAATGGTCGAGCTATAAATAGCGGCCATTTTAGAATTCTTCATTTGCCTCCAGTCATTGAACAGAGGCAGACCGCTCTGTATTAGGGACAGAGTTAGGGCCACAGAAACGTTACTTGGGGACACAGAAACGTTACTTAGGGACAGAGAACCATTACTCAGGGACACAGAATTGTTAATGAGGGCCAAAGAATCGTTACTTAGGGCCAAAGAAACGCTAGTTAGGGCCACAGAATTGTTACTCAGGGACAGACACAGAATTGTTACTGAGGGCCACAGAACTGTTACTTAGGGCCACAGAAACGTTATTAGGGCCACAGAATTGTTACTCAGGGACAGACAGAATTGTTACTGAGTGCCAGAGAATTGTTACTTAGGGCCACAGAAACTTTAGTTAGGGCCACAGAATTGTTACTCAGGGACAGACACAGAATTGTTACTGAGGGCCACAGAACTGTTACTTAGGGCCACAGAAACGTTAGTTAGGGCCACAGAATTGTTACTCAGGGACAGACACAGAATTGTTACTGAGGGACACAGAACTGTTACTTAGGGCCACAGAAACGTTAGTTAGGGCCACAGAATTGTTACTCAGGGACAGACACAGAATTGTTACTGAGGGCCACAGAATTGTTACTTAGGGCCACAGAAACGTTACTGAGGGCCACAGAACCGTTACTTAGGGCCACAGAAACGTTACTCAGGGACACAGAATTGTTACTGAGGGCCACATAACCGTTACTTAGGGCCACAGAATTGTTACTCAGGGACAGACACAGAATTGTTACTGAGGGCCACAGAACCGTTACTTAGGGCCACAGAATTGTTACTCAGGGACACAGAATTGTTACTGAGTTCCACAGAACTGTTACTTAGGGCCACAGAATTGTTACTCAGGGACAGACACAGAATTGTTACTCAGGGACACAGAATTGTTACTGAGGGCCACAAAACCGTTACTTAGGGCCACAGAAACGTTACTCAGGGACACAGAATTGTTACTGAGGGCCACAGAACCGTTACTTAGGGCCACATAAACGTTAATCAGGGACACAGAATTGTTACTGAGGGCCACAGAACTGTTACTTAGGGCCACAGAATTGTTACTTGGACAGACACAGAATTGTTACTCAGGGACACAGAATTGTTACTGAGGGCCACAGAACCGTTACTTAGGGCCACATAAACGTTAATCAGGGACACAGAATTGTTACTGAGGGCCACAGAACCGTTACTTAGGGCCACAGAATTGTTACTCAGGGACAGACACAGAATTGTTTCTTGAGGGACACAGAATTGTTACTGAGGGCCACAGAACCGTTACTTAGGGCCACAGAAACGTTAATCAGGGACACAGAATTGTTACTGAGGGCCACAGAACCGTTACTTAGGGCCACATAAACGTTAATCAGGGACACAGAATTGTTACTGAGGGCCACAGAACCGTTACTTAGGGCCACAGAATTGTTACTCAGGGACAGACACAGAATTGTTTCTTGAGGGACACAGAATTGTTACTGAGGGCCACAGAACCGTTACTTAGGGCCACAGAAACGTTAATCAGGGACACAGAATTGTTACTGAGGGCCACAGAACCGTTACTTAGGGCCACAGAATTGTTACTCAGGGACACAGAATTGTTACTGAGGGCCACAGAACTGTTACTTAGGGCCACAGAATTGTTACTCGGACAGACACAGAATTGTTACTCAGGGACACAGAATTGTTACTGAGGGTCACAGAACCGTTACTTAGGGCCACAGAATTGTTACTTGAGGGACACAGAATTGTTACTGAGGGCCACAGAACTGTTACTTAGGGCCACAGAATTGTTACTCGGACAGACACAGAATTGTTACTTAGGGACACAGAATTGTTACTGAGGGCCACAGAACCGTTACTTAGGGCCACATAAACGTTAATCAGGGACACAGAATTGTTACTGAGGGCCACAGAACCGTTACTTAGGGCCACAGAATTGTTACTCAGGGACACAGAATTGTTACTGAGGGCCACAGAACTGTTACTTAGGGCCACAGAATTGTTACTCGGACAGACACAGAATTGTTACTCAGGGACACAGAATTGTTACTCAGGGACACATAATCGTTGAATTAAAGAGTATGTCAGACAACATGCAGAGGAGTGGCAGAGGAGGCAATGTTTTAGGAGCGAGCAGACGTGGCAGCAGAGGAAGGGGTCGAGGCAGCACTAGTCGCAGCCAGAGGCCGGTGTCATCCAGCGGTCGTGTCTCCACCGACAACCCTGCCGTCATCGATTGGTTGGCTGGGTCGTCTTCCTCTTCCCAGGTCACCTCTGACACCTACAGCCAACGGTCGGTGGGTACGTCAGACACAACCGTTAGTTGGCATGGCCCGGGAGCAAGCCCACTGAAATCACGTGTCCTCTACCTGCCCCTGTCCTTTGCTGTTCCCTCACCAAGCGAAGTATCGCATGCTGTGGGCTCAGCCCTACTGTACAGTGAGGAAGAGCTAACAGAGGGCGGTCAGGAACGGGGGGAGACATCCGCCTTTTCAGCAGCCAGGCGAAGAAGTACTGGCGAGGAGAGTGGCTCGGTAGCCGGTCTAGAGACAGGTCTGTCTCCTGACCCAGACGCAGCCGAGGGGGCTAGTAGTGAGGCGGAGACCCTACTTGATGATGATGAGGCTGATCGCACTTGGCTGCCTCGTCGTCATCAGGCAATTTCTTCCGCATCATCAGGAGAAGAGGGTGCCAGCTTGGCAGCGAGCGAAACAGTCGGTGGGTTGCCCAGGAGGCAGCAGGGTCGCATCAGTGTCAGTGGAGCCAAACGGCCATGGAGTAGAGCACCAGCTCCACTGCAGCCTACCACCACGGCCAGTAGTGGTGCCGGTGTGCACGGAGGAAGTAGCAGTCAGCCAGTGAGGAGTAGCGGGGGCAAAGTTTCCTACTCGGTGGTGTGGCAATTTTTCGTCAAGCCGCCCGAGGAAGTAAACGTAGCCGTATGTCGACTATGTGGCCAGAAATGCAAGCGTGGCCAGGGGGCCCATGTTGGGACTACAGCGTTGCGTCAGCATATGCAGCGTCACCATTTGGTGGCCTGGGAAAACCGTGATAAAGATACGGCGGTTCTGCCTGCCCCAGCCCCCGCTCCATCACCCGCTCCGTTACTTGCTCCGTCACCCGACGTCAATCGCCCTCTATCAGCCAGTCAAGGCTCCAACACCTCTGCTGAGGGGAGTTGTCGCTCGTTGGCATCTTCCGCTCGTTCAGATGCTCCTTCTCCTGCTACTCCTCTTCACGGATTCCGTCAGCAGTCTTTCTTGGAATCCGTTTCCAAGAGACAACAGTTTGCGAGCACGCACCCGACGGTGCAGAAGCTGAACGTCCTCCTGTCCAAGTTGCTGGTGCTGCAGTCCCTCCCTTTCCAACTGGTGGACTCAGCACCTTTCCGAGAAATGATGGCTTGTGCCGCGCCGCGGTGGAGAGTGCCAAGCCGGCATTTCTTCCCCAAAAAGGCAGTGCCAGCCCTGCATTCACATGTAGAAGAGATGGTGGGCCAGTCTTTCAGCATGTCGGTCTCTGCCAAAGTGCACGGCAGCGCCGACGTGTGGAGCTGTAACTACGGTCAGGGGACAGTACATGTCATTTACGGCCCACTGGGTGAACGTGGTGCCGGCACAGCCGCACCAGCAACTTGGACAGGTCACGACGCTTTTGCCTCCACGTTTGCACGTCCTTGGTCCAGCAAACATGTCCGCCTCTACCACCTCTTTTTCCGCCGTGTCCTCAGCCGCCACCCCCGTGCCAAGTCCCATTACCCGACCGGCATATCACATGTGCAGGGCGCAACGGTGTCACGCTGTGCTGCACCTGGTATGCCTTGGCGAACGTAGTCACACAGGGGAGGAACTTCTGAGTGTAATGAACAGAGAAATCGACAGATGGCTGTCTCCGCGCAAACTGAAAATCGGAACCATGTTGACCGACAACGGAAAGAACATGGTGTCTGCTCTGCGTCAAGGAAGGTTGTGCCATGCGCCATGCATGGCTCACGTGTTCAATCTGGTTGTCAAGCGGTTCCTAAAATCCACCATCCCACTGCAAGACATCCTTAAAATGTCACGTAAACTATGCATGCATTTCAGCCATTCCTACACCGCAAAGCACACCCTCCTTGAGCTGCAGCGGCAGAACGGAATTCCACAGCATCGCCTGATCTGCGACGTTGCAACAAGGTGGAATTCAACCCTACACATGTTAGACCGCCTTTACGAGCAGCGAAAGGCCATCACCGATTTCCTGATGTTACAAGCGGATAAAGGTACTCCCCTGTGTAACTTAGATGTCAGCCATTGGCAGCTCATGCGTGACACCTGCCGCTTGCTCAGGCCCTTTGAGGAGGCCACGCTATTCGTGAGTCGGCAGGACTATGGGATGAACGACGTCATTCCTCTGTTGCACGTCCTGGAACAAATGCTGTTAACAATGGCTGGTCAGGGTGCGGTAGACGTGGCACACAGATCTCAACGCCACATGACCCCTGTGGGGCCAGGACAGGAAGAAGAGGAGGAGGTAGAGGAGGACATTTGTGCTCAGGAATTATTGAGTGAAATGGGTGGTTTTTCCACTCAGCGGACAGGAGTGGAGGAGCAGGAGCATCTGGGAGAGGAGGAGGAGGAGACAGAGGACCCAGACGCACCGTGGCAGTATGCTGTAGAGATGGAGGCAGGGAGTCCCTCGCATTCCTTGGCGCAAATGGCCCATAGCATGCTCGGTTGATTGCGTAGCGACAGCCGAATAATAACCATCAGACAGAGGGATGACTTTTGGCTGTCCACCTTGTTGGACCCTCGCTACCGTTCCAAAATGGTGGCCTTTTTCACACCTGCTGAGAGGGAGGCCAAAATTACGTACTATAAAAACCACCTATGTAGTCAGTTGGTCTCTGCCTTTGTGCGCCAACGTCCATCCTCAGACACTGTGGGCCCTGTGCGCTCGCGTTCCGCTGCCATGGCAGCAGGGGAGGGGTGGGGTGGTAGGAGCAGTGGCAGCTCCACCAGCAGCGGCTGCCTCAGTCTGCAGTCGATGATGAGTAGCTTTCTTCACCAGCGCAGTGAGGAAACTACTAACCAGCCGCAGCAGCAGCAGCATCAGGTGGACCTGGAGCAGGAGCTCAAACAACAGGCTTGGGCCTACTTGGACAGCACCCTGCCAACCGACGTAGACAATCCCCTTGACTACTGGGCAACAAAACTTGACCTTTGGCCCCAACTAGCTGAATTTGCCCTTGAAAGGCTGTCATGCCCGGCCAGTAGCGTGGCATCGGAGCGCGTGTTTAGTGCGGCAGGAGGTATTGTAACTCCGTGGAGGACACGACTGTCCACCCAAAGTGTGGAGAGACTCACGTTTGTGAAAATGAATCAGGCGTGGATTAGTCTGGATTTCAAACCACCAGTTCCTGACACAACTGACTAAATCCGCCATGAATCATGCCCCAAACATGTGCCACTTTCAGGTCTCCTCACACTGCTGGTGTGTTCCATTTTTTGTCATAGGGTGCTGGCAGATTACGGGCCTCCCATTGCTGCTGTCTCCATCGCCACACTCTGCCATGTGCCACATTCAGGTCTCTTCACACTGCTGGTGTGTTGAATTTTTTGACATAGGGTGCTGGCAGATTACGGGCCTCCCATAGCTGCTGCCAGGCCCCTAATCTGCCATGGGCCCCTGTACCGCCTCCTCATGCTGCTGCCAGGTCCACAGTCTCTCATGCCATGTGCCACTTTCCGGTCTCCTCACACTGCTGGTGTGTTGAATTTTTTGACATAGGGTGCTGGCAGATTACGGGCCTCCCATAGCTGCTGCCAGGCCCCTAATCTGCCATGGGCCCCTATATACCGCCTCCTCATGCTGCTGCCAAGTCCAGAGTCTGTCATGGGTCCCTGTACGGCCTCCCATTGCTGCTGTCTCCATCGCCACACTCTGCCATGTGCCACATTCAGATCTCTTCACACTGCTGGTGTGTTGAATTTTTTGACATAGGGTGCTGGCAGATTACGGGCCTCCCATAGCTGCTGCCAGGCCCCTAATCTGCCATGGGCCCCTATATACCGCCTCCTCATGCTGCTGCCAAGTCCAGAGTCTCTCATGGGTCCCTGTACGGCCTCCCATTGCTGCTGTCTCCATCGCCACACTCTGCCATGTGCCACATTCAGGTCTCTTCACACTGCTGTTGTGTTGAATTTTTTGACATAGGGTGCTGGCAGATTACGGGCCTCCCATAGCTGCTGCCAGGCCCCTAATCTGCCATGGGCCCCTATATACCGCCTCCTCATGCTGCTGCCAAGTCCAGAGTCTCTCATGGGTCCCTGTACGGCCTCCCATTGCTGCTGCCAGGAGGCAGCAGGGTCGCAGCAGTGTCAGTGGAGGCAAACGGCCACGGAGTAGAGCACCAGCTCCACTGCAGCCTACCACCACGGCCAGTAGTGGTGCCGGTGTGCACGGAGGAAGTAGCAGTCAGCCAGTGAGGAGTAGCGGGGGCAAAGTTTCCTACTCGGCGGTGTGGCAATTTTTTGTCAAGCCGCCCGAGGAAGTAAACATAGCCGTATGTCGACTATGTGGCCAGAAAGTCAAGCGTGGCCAGGGGGCCCATGTTGGGACTACAGCGTTGCGTCAGCATATGCAGCGTCGCCATTCGGTGGCCTGGGAAAACCGTGATAAAGATACGGCGGTTCTGCCTGCCCCAGCCCAGGGTTCCATTTTGTCATAGGGTGCTGGCAGATTACGGGCCTCCCATAGGTGCCGCCAGGCCCCAAATCGGCCATGGGCCCCCGTACCGCCTGGTCACGCTGCTGCTGAGCCCACAGTGTGACCTGGGTCCCTGTACGGCCTCCCATTGCTTCCACTCTGCCATGTGCCACTTTGAGGTCTCCTCACACTCCTGTGGTTTTCCATTTTGACATAGGTTGCTGGCAGATTACAGGCCTTCCATAGGTCCCGCCAGGCCCCAAATCGGCCATGGGCCCCCGTACCGCCTGGTCACGCTGCTGCTGGTCCCACAGTGTGACCTGGGTCCCTGTACCGCCTCCCAATGCTCCCACTCTGCCATGTGCCACTTTCAGGTCTCCTCACACTCCTGCTGGTTTCCATTTTGTCATAGGTTGCTGTATGGCCTCCCATTGCTGCTGCCTCCACCGCCACACTGTGGCTCCAAACACTGGTTTTGGCCCCGTGACTGGCCAAATGAGTGAAATGTGCGGTGATTCTAAGATCGACGGCACTCATCTGCATGTCATACTGCCTGACAGTATTATTTCTCTTCCCCAGCAGACTCCAAGGGCATTTAAATTAAAGGTACAGTGTTCTGCACTAATATTAAGTCTCTCTGAAGCCTAGAAACACCCTTTTTTAAGTTAAATTCACAGCGAATATATTCGACTCGAATCGAATATTGTCCACGAATTCGCCGAATCAGTCGAATCGAATTTTTCAATACTTCGCTCATCTCTAATGGTGGCATATTCAATCAATAGCCATGGCCACATTTGGTCAATTATCTTTGTTAACAAACCGACTGACTTCTGTAAGAAGAGTGGGTGATGGGTGGCAGAAGCTTCTCATGTTGGCCCTGAGATGCCAGGATAGTAGAACCCCCCCCCCCCAACACAAAATGACCCCTTTTTGGAAAGTAGACACTCCAAGGTATTTGCTAAGAGGCATGGTGAATATTTTGCAGATCTCATTTGTTGCCGCAGGTTTTTGGAACATTTGGAAAGAAAACGAAAACTTATTTTTTCTTTTCTTTTTTTCTTTTCCAAAACCCTGGGACAAAAATGATATCTGCAAAATGCTTACCATGCCTCTTATCAAATTCCTTGGGGTGTCTACTATCCACAAAAGGGGTCATTTGGGGGTAGGGGGTTGTATTGTCCTGGCATTTCAGGGCCTCCAAAACTATGAAAGATAGTGAGAAAGTGACATGAACAATTATGCCCTTTAAGAGCCTGAAGGTGGTCATTGGATTTTGGGGGCCTGTATGTGGAGAGGCTGCCAAAAAGTCTCTCACATGTGGTATCCCCAAACTCAGTAGAAGTGGCAGAATGTGTTTTGGGGTCTTATTCCACATATACTCATGGCGTGTGTGAGCAATATACCATTTAAGTGACAACTTTGTGTAGAAAAAATAAATAAATACATTTTCTGTAACTTTGCAAACATTTGTTGCAAAAAATAAAATATTCCATGGACTCAACATGTTTCTCAGCAAATTCCTCAGTGTGTCTACTTTTCCAAAAAGGGATCATTTGGGGGGATTTTGTACTGCCCTGGCATTTTAGGACTTCCGAAACTGTGATAGGCAGTCAGAAAGTAAAAGATGTGTAAATTCCACTATATATCCCATAATCTGTAGACGCTATAACTTTCGCACAAACCAATTAATATACACTTATTGGAATTTAATTTTTTACCAAAGACATTTAGCAGAATACATTTTTGCCTAAGTGTACGACTACATTTGAGTTTATTAGATATTTTTAGAATGTAGAAAATATTGTTTTTTTTTTCTTTTTTGGTCTTTTTAAAGGCGCATCAGCCAGTATCCTTTTTAGGCATGTTTATTTGCACAAAAACACACACAGGCATGTTACCTATCACATTTCTTGAGGTGCTAAAATTCCAGGGCAGTAAAAAAAAACAAAATAACAAATGATCCATTTTTGGAAAGTAGACACCTCAAGAAATTTGCCCCAGGCATATTGAGTCCATGGAAGATTTTATTTTTTGCCACACATATTTGGAAAATGACAAGAAAAGTTTTGTTTTTTTAACACAAAGTTCTCACTTAAATTATGTATTGCTCACATATGTCATGGGGATAGGTGGAATAACACCCCAAAACACATTCTGGTCCAAACTTGACCAATGTAACTATATAAAAATATACAGTATCATGCAGATTCTTCTGACTGTGGCCTGTGTCTTCACACTTAGGGCTGCTGGTGTGGCCTCCAAACTGTGCCCCCACAGGCCAATTTTTCCCCTCCATACCTAACACCTGCAGTTCTAATTATTTTTATAAAGATGCTTCCCTGTGACTTGTGTCTTTAACCTCTTCGTGCCTAGCATACGCAAATATGCGGCCTCTCAGTGGCTGGGCCTTGATGCCATGCAGCTGCATATTTGCGTACCATTTGTAAACAAACATGTGCTGAGAACGTGCATCCTGCATGCTCCCAGCACATGTGTCGGCGTCCCATGGAAAGGTCCTGATCTCTCCTTGCGATAGGGAGCTTTCCAATCATATGACAGCCAATCTCAGCAATCACATGACCCTAAACCCTGCCCCACCTTTCGCTCTCAGAAACCCCTTAAAGGGCCAGGAGGCTCTGGCACAAAGGGGTTAAGGCTTGTTGGTGCTGCCATCAAAAAATAGTGACACTGGACACTTTTTAGCCACTCAAACCTAAGGGCTGAAGAGCTAATGGTTTTTAGGAAAACAGCCACCTGTGTCTTCTGTTTCTGTACTTTGGCCAGTTTGGCTACCAAACTGAGGTGACCCTGGACAGTTGTACCCAACCAAAGCTAAGGGTTCTAGCTCTTTACTGACTATCCACTGTGCAATCCAACAAAGTTTTAAAATGGCAACACTTATAAAATGTAACTACAAAATGATGGAAGCTAAAAGAAAAGCCGTGTTCCTTTTGTAGTGTGTTAGGTCCCTCTGTCCACTAACCAAGAAGTAATAGAGGTGATAAATCTATAAAAATACTTACAGTGGATTTTAAATTCAAATGTTGAAGATTGTACTCAGTTATAGAAAAGGGGCTCTCAAGGGGTTATAAATTACATCTTAAGAGACCTTTAATGAGGATTTCAGCTTTGTGTTCCTACAACACAACAGACGATCCTGAGAGAATGCCGACATTTTATATAAGAATAAGTCATCAGCTGCACAACTGTCTCCAGGTGAACCTGAGTATGATCTGCAGGCACAACATATATGTTTTCCTATTGATAAATCCTCAGACTTTAAACAGAGAAAAAATAAAGATTAATACAAGGAATCTGCCAGAGATGACCTCTTGTGGGTCTATCAGACCATCCACTGACCACGAATACACTTTGTGTGCTCTTCCATCTGATCTCTCTGATGACTGCAGGACTGCCAACATCTTATATAAGAATACATCATTAGCTGCCAGAAATGTCGGCATGTAACCCTGAGTGTAATGTGTAGGCACTCCGTACAGGTTTGTCCTATTAATAAATCCTCAGATTCATAATTGTATTACTGTTCTATAGTGATACATAAAACACAGAGAAAGAAAAAAATAATAATATGAGGAATCTGACAGAGATTACGTCTCTCACTCTTGTGGGTCTATCAGACCATCCACTGACCATGAGGGCACTTTTTGGGCTTTTCCTTCTGATCTATCTGATGACTCTTATCACAAACCTTCTTATATTTTTCTTGGTCCTCACTGACTCCCATCTGCACAACCCAATGTATTTTTTTCTTGCCAACTTGGCATTTCTGGACATGTCCTATTCATCAGTGACCGCACCAAGGATGCTCTATGACTTGGTCACAAAAAGTCGATCAATATCCATTCCTGCCTGTATAGCCCAAGTCTTTTTCTACATCTCCTTTGCTTCTTCAGAACTTTTCTTGCTCTCGGCTATGTCCTACGACCGCTACATTGCCATCTGCCACCCCCTACATTACAAACTAATGATGTCTTGGAGGGTCTGTGCTCATATGGCCTCCATGGTCTGGGTTGTAGGATGTTCTGTCTCTTTGGTTTATAGTTTACTTTTGCTCAGGTTGTCCTTCTGCAGAACATCTTCCATCCACAACTTCTTTTGTAACCTTCCACACTTATATCAGATTACATGTACTGACCCCTTCATAAACATGGTGGCCATATTTCTAGTAAGTGGTAGTTTTGGAATAGGAATCATTCTTATGACCTTTCTTCCATATGTCTATATTTTCACTACCATTCTCAGAATCCGTAGTAAGACTGGAAAGAGGAAAGCATTCTCCACCTGCACCTCACACCTCACCGTGGTCTCCATCTTTTATGGCTCCTTAATTTTTATTTACTTGGTTCCATCTTCCAGCAATATGGTCAATTTAAACAAACTGTTTACAGTCATAACTGCCCTCATTAACCCATTGCTGAATCCTCTGATCTACAGCCTGAGGAACAAAGATCTCATGGAGGCACTTATGAGATCCTATTATCACTTAAGGTTGATCCAGGCATAATTCTGAAAATATCATTGATGAAATGTAACATTGTTTTATATTTCTGGGTCATTTTTAGTTGACTAAACATTTCAGTATTGTCTTTCATAAAATGTAAACCTGTCAGGGGCTCATAGCTGTACCTTCCCTTGCATGACCAGGGAGTCACTGTAACCCCAGAGATCAAATGTAGCAGCTTCAGTATGCTTCGGTTAACCTCCAAGTAGCTCTGTGACTATTTTTCTTGCCATCATTTTTTACATATATGTTATGCATATTATAAGGCCTCCAAGTGGCACAAAGTGTTTACAGATACCCAGCTCAGATTTTTCAAAAGCTGAAAATTTTACAAAAAATTGAAAGAAATTGTAGTTTTAGTTTGATTATTGAGCGACGTGTGGTATTTTGCATAATTAATACTATTTTAAATATTTTCAATAAATTATTTTCTCCTTTTTTATCCCAAGTACAGGGACCCCAAATATGTATAGGTATTGGACTATACTGAAAGTCAGCGCTGTACAGTTGACAAGCAAGCGCCCAATCTATTGCATTCATTGGATTGATGGGTCATTATTGGCGATGCATCCCTTACAATCTTACAATAATAAATAAAAACATTATTTTAGATTAATTATTGGGATTTTTTTAGGTGCCAAAGAAGACTATAGGTACAGCTTTATGTAAACTTCACGTTCGCCTCTTTACCTGTCGCACAAACTGACCTGTATCCATGCAGGATCAGATAATTTGCAAACATGATAAATAAAAAAGAAATACAATTAAATAAAGTAAGAAGATAAAATAAAAAGAAGTGGTTCTGGATTTGGATTTTCACAGGTTATCAAAATGTGTACAAATTACTTTTTTGAACCCATTTGGCTTGTACACCACAAAAACAAGGACACCCCAGGAGAGGACATTCACCCAGGTTGTGAAATTTAGGTGTAAGGCACAGGTGTCAATCACAAGGCCCGTGGGCTGAATCTGGCCCTCCAGGCCATTTCATGTGGCCTTTACACCTCTCCTGCAGGTACCCCCTTGTCTGTGCCCCCACCTTGTCACCAGCAGTCAGCAGCAGAGAGGAGAATAGAACTCCTCTACCAAATGATGCACCTCTCAGTGCAGCTGCAGCACCCCCTCATCTCTGCCTCCCCTGGTCTCCACTCTTCCTCTGGTCCTCCTCCAGATCCTGCACTTTCTGCTTTCCAGCTCTGCCCCCAAAAGGGGTGCACAGTGATGTTAGGAAGTGTGTGGGATTCTTGACATCTGATGTAAAGGAAAGTGGGGTGCTCACTCAATGGCAGTGCTTTTGTAACGGACCGCCTGACAGTACCTCTATCAGTCCCCTGATAGAGCCTCCCCAGAGTGCGGAGTCTAAGTACCGGAGCACTTGTTCACCAGGGCCCCTGATGGTGGGGATGGACTTGGAGTGCTCCGGGACCAGGTCACAGCTGCTAGGTATCTCTACCAGAGGTAGAGGAGTCTGCCAAGGGCTCCAGCGGGTTAAGAGTCTGATGTGAGGGAGCCCAGGGATCCCTGAGGGATGGATGGACGGATGAGCAAAGTCAGAGTCAAACAAGCTGGGTCGGTAACTAGCAGGTCGGTGAGGTACAAGACGATAGGCAAAGGATAGTCGGGTCACACGCAGGGTCAATACCAAAAGATCAGATCTATAAGGGAACATCCAGGAGCAGAGTCAAGCAAGCCAAGGGGTCAGGACAGGAGAAGGCAAGAAGGTCAGACAATCCAGATCAGAGTACTCACTACACAGGCAACAGGATACAAAAGACCATTCGGCAACAAGCATCTGTGCAGGGCTGGCTTAAGTAGCCCGCCCTGCACCTGACCGTCGCCGCCTAGGTCCCAGTGCCTGACTAGTACTGTCAAGACGACATGTGCGCCTGGGTCCTAGTGCCCTGCTACCTGTATGTCTTGACAGACGCTTACGCATGTGTAGACCCATGCGTTGCGATGGTCCCTGACAGCTTTCCAGTGAGTTCAGTCCACTCCAGAAGTGGTCCACTTTTACTAATAAAATGGAAGAAGTTCACACAGAAAATCAGATTTCCACAAAGGGGTTTCCACCATCAACATGAGCACAAATGACATTCAGCCTCGTGACTCTCTATAGCCATGCTGCTGCTCAGGCCTGTTGCCTTGGTCCTCCAGACCAGCCTTTTTCAACAAGGGTGCCCAGGCAAGGCCTTCAGGCTTCTGCAGGGGTGACTTGGCAAAAAAACTCTAAAAAGTGCCCAGAAATTGTACACAAGCCAGCAGGTGGATGGAGGCTGCCTTTTACACAAAGCCACAGGGCTTCATTGTGCGCCATTACAACCTTACAGCCACTGGCATCCTAACAATCAATGAGGTCATTGGTTGATAAGGAGGACATTGGGTGCCTAGTTTGCCTCTCACGGTCAGCACTGGGGTCACGTTAGCTGAGTGAGGGAGAAGAGAAACGTTGGAATACTAGTCAGTACTGGTGTGCTAAGGAATATTTGCTTTGTAAGAATGAATTTCCTCCGTCGTTGGGTGTCCTACATGTGCGGATCTTGCCACATTATGTAAAACCTTTAGTTTAGTTTTCTTACACTTTAGAATGGGGGGCCTCAAGATTGCCTATAATTTTAAAGGGTGTCTTGACTGGAAAACACTGACACCTTCCACCTCCAGACACCTTCACTGTGAAGACACACATTGTCTGACTGCGGCCTCTGACTCCGGGTGAAGGATTGGGGTCCCCCTGACCCCTCTGCAGAGACCTCCTGTATCTCGGGGTGGAGCCCTGACCTATGGTCTGGTCCTCGGTTATATGGGCTGTGAACACCTGGACACTCAGCCTGCTGGTTCCTGGCAAGTCCCGGACACTGGGTTGGAGACTCCTTCCCTCCCAAAGCACTTTGGAGTCTTCGGGCTCCAGCCCCGGGTTCAAGAATTACAAAACCAGAAGGAAGATGAAATACTATCACTGACACTCTGGAGCCCTGCACCCTGCATGCGTGCAACCCCTGTGTCACTTTCTCCTACATTTTCTCAGTGGCCGGGCCTCACACTGCCTCAAGATAACAATTGACAAATGTTACACAGATTCTGTAAACAATATAATGCTTCATTTATAGCAAGGGGGTTCAGCCAATTGAAAAGCGAGGGCCATTTAAGTGATTTGCCCCTCCTTTCCAAGTGTAAAGCAGAGTGTGACAGGGAGGCTACACGGGTATCCAGGAGCATGGGGCGGGGTTACCATTGCGAATCCTGATGCTACACCAGTGGTTGGGAAGGTGTGGTAAAAAACACATCTCAACTCTGGGGGTTTTAACTGCCCCATAAATTGCAAATGTAAATGAGCCCTCACTGTCCTGACCCCCTATAAGGCTGCTTTCACACTCATGCACTGCGGTTTACCCACACTGGAGGTGCAGCGCAGTGTACCGATGGTTTTCCTACGGGTTATCTTTGCATAGACTTCTATTATATCCTGAGGGCTAGAAGTTGCCTACTTGGTTTGAGGTCAAGGGCCATATCAAAGGGCTCCAAGGAACACATATGGTCCACAGGCCACAGGTTGAGCACCCCTGATTTGTAGTCCAAACCGTTAAAAACACATCAATAAATAGATAAAGAGATGATTTATGGGAATCATTTTGCTTGGGATGAGATGAGAGAAAAAATCATGAAGGGAGACTGAAGAAGACAAAACCCTCTACATGCGAAAGCAGAAACAGGGAAGGGTTTGGAGGTACATATATTTTTAAAGTGAAAGGAAGTCTGTAAAAGACAATATTCAATATTTCTGGTCCCTAAAAATGCTTCAAATTCAAACATTTATTGAAGAAAATCAAAGAAACAGGAGCCCCAAGTCCTTACACCTACCAGCCAATCAGAAGCTGGAGGAGGACTTACCTCTTGCCTTGAGGAAGATGCTGCAGACAGACCACCAAGTTGGCTAACTTACAGCCAAATGGGACTATTTTGTACAAAAACTAGACAAATGTTTCTCTTATCTCTGCATAAAATTATCCTTTGGGTTTGGATTGAAGTAGAATTCGGTTCATACTTTGCCTCTTCGGTGAACAGAGGAATTAATCGAGGGGTTCTCCTCCATCTACAGCATGAAGTGATACATTCAGCAACCGTGTTACTATTACTGCTAAATGTGACAGCTTCCTGCTCAGGCTGGTTGTTAGGAAGCCAGCGGCTGGAGACTTCCTAGTGACCAGTCATGCATCCCCACCAAGCCCATTCAGCTGTCAGGGAGGATTCCAGCTGGCAGATGAATGTAAACAAAGGATGGGGATGGTGGCATATTCAATCAATAGCCATGGCCATATCTGGTCAATTATCTTTGTTAACAAAAACCGGCCGCCTTCTGTTAGAAGAGTGGGGGATGTGTGGCAGAAGCTTCTCATGTTGGCCCTGAGATGCCAGGATAGTAGAAGCACCCCCCCCAACCCAAAATGACCCCTTTTTGGAAAGTAGACACTCCAAGGTGTTTGCTAAGGGGCATGGTGAGTATTGTGTAGATCTCGTTTGTTGCCACAGGTTTTTGGAAAATGAAGAAAGCGAAAAATGTATTTTTCTTTTCTTCTTTTTCATTTCCAAATCCCTGTGACAAAAATAATATCTGCAAAATGCTTACCATGCCTCTTATCAAATTCCTTGGGGTGTCTACTTTCCAGAAAGGGGTCATTTGAGGGTCTTTGTACTATCCTGACATTTCAGGGCCTCCGATACTGTGATAGGTAGTGAGGAAGTGACATGAGGAAATATGCCCTTTGAAAGCCTGAAGGTGGTCATTGGATTTTGGGGGCCTGTCTATTGGCTAGGCTGCCAAAAAGTCTCTCACATGTAGTATCCTCCAATCCCAAATACATAACTATGTATAAAATATACAGTACTATGCCGATTCTTCGACTTTGGCTTGTGTCTTCACATTTAGGGCTGCTGGTGTGGCCTTCAAACTGTGCCCCCACAGGCCAGTTTCTCCCCTCCATACCTAAGACCTGCAGTTTTAATTATTTTTATAAAGACACTTCCCTATGACTTGTGTCTCCACTTTAAGGCGTGTTGGTGATGCCGTCAAAAAATAGTGACACTGGCCAGTTTTTAACCACTCAAACCTAAGGGCTGAAGAGCTAATGATTTTTAGGAAAACAGACACCTGTGTCTTCTGTTTCTGTATTTTGGCCAGTTTGGCTACCAAACCAGGTTGTCCCTGGACAGTTGTACCCAACCAAAGTCAAGGGTTCTAGCTCTTTACTGACTATCGACTGTGCAATCCAACAAAGTTTTAAAATGGCAACACTTATAATATGGGGTCATTTGGGGGGGCGGGGGGTTGCACTATCCTGTCATTTCAGGTCCTCCAAAACAGTGATAGGTAGTGAGGAAGTGACATGAGGAAATATGCCCTTTGAGAGCCTGAAGGTGGTCATTGGATTTGGGGGCCTGTCTATGGCTAGGCTGCCAAAAAGTCCCTCACATGTGGTATCCCCAAACTCGGTAGAAGTGGCAGAATGTGTTTTGGGGTGTTATTCCACATATAGCCATGGCGTATGTGAGCAATATACCATTTAAGTGAGAACTTTGTGCAGAAAAAATAAATAATTTTTCTGTCACTTTGCAAAACTTTTTTGCAAAAAGTAAAATATTCCATGGACTCAACATGCCTCTCAGCAAATTCCTCAGGGTGTCTACTTTTCCAAAAAGTGATCATTAGGGGGGATTTTGCACTTCCCTGGCATTTTAGGACCTCCAAAACTGCGATAGGCAGTCAGAAAGTAAAAGATGTGTAAATTCCAGTATTTATCCCATAGTCTGTTGACACTATAAATTTCACACAAACCAATCAATACACACTTATTGAAATTTTATTTTTTACCAAAGACATTTAGCAGAATATATTTTGGCCTAAACGTACGACTACATTTGAGTTTATTGGATATTTTTAGAATATAGAAAATATTGTTTTTTTTGCGTTCTTTTTGGAGGCACTTCCACCAGTATCCTTTTTAGGCATGTTTGTTTGCACAGAAACACACACCGGCATGTTGCCTATCACATTTCTTGAGGTGCTAAAATTCCAAGAAAATAACAAAAAAACAAATGACCCATTTTTGGGAAGTCGACACCAAGGAATTTGCATGTTGAGTCCATGGAAGATTTATTTTTTGACACACATATTTGGATATTTTTTAACACAAAGTTGTCTTTTAAATTATATATTGCTCATATATGCCATGGGAATATGTGGAATAACACCCCAAAACACATTCTGGTCCAAACTGAACCAATGAACTATGTAAAAATATACAATATAATGCTGATTCTTCTGATGTGGCCTTCAAACTGTGCCTCCACAGGCCAGATTTTCCTCTCGATATCTAAGGCCTGCAGTTCTAATTATTTTTATAAAGACGCTTCCCTATGTCTCCACTTTAACAGCCTCATGCTGAGGGTACGCAAATATGCGGCCTCTCAGTGGCTGGGCCTTGACACCAAGCAGCCACATGTTTGCACACAATTTGTAAACAAAGATGTGCTGAGAACGCGCACCCTGCACGCTCCCAGCACACGTGTCGGCATCCCGTGGAAAGGTCCTGATCTTTCCTTGCAATCAGGATCTTTGCGATCATGTGACAGCCAATCATGGCCAAACATGACCCTAAACCCCGGCCCGCCTCCCGCTCTCAGAAACCCCTTAAAGGGCTGGGAGGTGCTTGCACAAAGGGGTTAAGGCTTGTTGGTGCTGCTGTCAAAAAATAGTGACACTGGCCACTTTTTAGCCACTCAAACCTAAGGGCTGCAGTGCTAATGATTTTTAGGAAGACAGCCACCTGTGTCTTCTGTTTCTGTATTTTGGCCAGTTTGGCTACCAATCTGGGGTGACCCTGGACAGTTGTACCCAACCAAAGCTAAGGGTTCTAGCTCTTTACTGACTATCCACTGTGCAATCCAACCAAGTGTTAAAATAGCAACCCTTATAAAATGTAACTACAAAATGATGGAAGCTAAAAGAAAAGCCGTGTTCCTTTTGTAGTGTGTTAGGTCCCTCTGTCCACTAACCAAGAAGTAATAGAGGTGATAAATCTATAAAAATACTTACAGTGGATTTTAAATTCAAATGTTGAAGATTGTACTCAGTTATAGAAAAGGGGCTCTCAAGGGGTTATAAATTACATCTTAAGAGACCTTTAATGAGGCTTTCAGCTTTGTGTTCCTACAACACAACAGACTGTCCTGAGGGAATGCCGACAATTTATATAAGAATTAGTAATTATCTGGTACAAATGTCTCCAGGTGAACCTGAGTATCATGTGCAGGCACAACATATATGTCTTCCTATTGATAAATCCTCAGACTGATCATTTGATGACTACTTTATGCTGATAAACTAAAAACAAAGATTAATACAAGGAATCTGACAGAGATTACCTCTTGTGGGTCCATCAGACCATCCACTGACCACGAATACACTTTGTGTGCTCTTCCATCTGATCTCTCTGATAACTGCCGGGACTGCCAACATCTTATATAAGAATACATCATTAGCTGCCAGAAATGTCGGCATGTAAACCTGAGTGTAATGTGTAGGCACTCCGTACAGGTTTGTCCTATTAATAAATCCTCAGATCTGTAATTTTATTACCGTTCTATAGTGATACATAAAACAGAGAGAAAGAAAAATGAATAATATGAGGAATCAGACAGAGATTACGTCTCTTACCCTCGTAGGTCTATCAGACCATCCACTGACCATGAAGGCACTTTTTGGGCTTTTCCTTCTGATCTATCTGATGACTCTTATCACAAACCTCCTTATATTTTTCTTGGTCCTCACTGACTCCCATCTGCACAACCCAATGTATTTTTTTCTTGCCAACTTGGCATTCCTGGACATGACCTATTCATCAGTGACCGCACCGAGGATGCTCTATGACTTGGTCACAAAAATTCAATCAATATCCTTTCCTGCCTGTATATCCCAAGTCTTTTTCTATCTCTGCTTTGCTTGCTCAGAACTTTCCTTGCTCTCGGCTATGTCCTACGACCGCTACATTGCCATCTGCCACCCCCTACATTACAAACTAATGATGTCTTGGAGGGTCTGTGCTCGTATGGCCTCCATGGTCTGGGTTGCAGGAAGTTCTGTCTCTTTGGTTCATACTTTACTTTTGCTCAGGTTGTCCTTCTGCGGACCGGCTTCCATCCACAACTTCTTTTGTGACCTTCCTCATATGATACAAATTACATGTACTGACCCCTTCATAAACATGGTGGTCATATTCTCAGCAGGTTCTACTTTTGGATTAGGAATCATTCTTATGACCTTTCTTCCATATGTCTATATTCTTAGTACCATCCTCAGAATCCGTAGCAAGACTGGAAAGAGGAAAGCATTCTCCACCTGCACCTCACACCTCACCGTGGTCTTCATCTTTTATGGATCTTTAATTTTTATTTACTTTGTTCCATCTTCCACCAATATGGCCATTTTAAATAAACTGTCTACAGTCATATCTCCCCTCATTAACCCATTGCTGAATCCTCTGATCTACAGCCTGAGGAACAAAGATCTCATGGAGGCACTTATGAGGTCTTATTATCACTTACAGTTGATCCGGGCATCATGCTGAAATTTAACACTTTTTGTATTCCTGGGACATTTCTAGTTGACTAAAAATGTTATTAATGTATTTCATAAAATGTAAACAAGTCAGGGGCTCACAGTTGTACTTACCCTTTGCATGACCAGGGGTTCTTATAACCCAGAAACCAAATGTAGCAGTTTCGGTGCTGTCTGTGCCGCACTGGAAGTGACGTCATTACACCGCCCGCACCAGAAGTGACGTTCACGATGGTCCGTAAGTCAGCAGGGGATATCTTTTAGGTGATTGGGAGTTTCCCTCCCTAGAAGCGAGTGTTTTGAGGTGGATACTTGCAGGTTTGGGTGAAGATTTAACTAACTGATTCATTTGGTGGTCTGTGTTAGTGTCTTCATACCCTGATGGCTCACTTGTATCGTTGCCTTTGGATATTTGGTGGATGGTGCTACACCGGTACTTATTACATCTAAATATGACAGATGGGGGCAAATTAGGTGGGAATTGTGTGCAATGTGGTTATGCTCCCCGTTTCCTTATGGCGGATTTTTGTTTATTTTACAGCTTGCATCTCCTGATTCCATCTTGGGGGGGTTTAGGGCTGGTGGCATCATTGATCCCCATGTAGATCTGCTCCAACTTCAGGTAGGTTATATTGATGTAGTTATAAGTGAGGGTTTTTGTGGAAATATCACTTTATGTGGGCTAAAAATAATATTACCTACACACACTCACCGGCCACTTTATGAGGTCCACCTTGCTAGTCCCAGGTTGGACCCCCTTTTGCCTTCATTCTTGGTGGCATAGATTCTACAAGGTGTTGGAAACATTCCTCAGAGATTTTGCTCCATATTGACATGATAGCATCACGCAGTTGCTGCGGATTTGTCGGCTGCACATCCATGAACCATTGATACAAGGCAGGATGGATCCATGCTTCCATGTTGTTTACACCAAATTCTGGCCCTACCATCATCATCTTATTGCAGCTGAAATCCAGACTCATCGGACCCGGCAACGTTTCTCCAATCTTCTATTGTACAACTTTGGTGAGCCTGTGTGAATCGTAGCCTCTGTTTCCTGTTCATAGCTGACAGGAGTGGAACCCGGTGTGGTCTTCTGCTGATAGGAGTGGCACCCGGTGTGGTCTTCTGCTGACAGGAGTGGCACCCTGTGTGGTCTTCTGCTGCTGTAGTCCTTCTGCTTCAAGGTTGGACATGTTGGGAGATGGTATTCTGCATACCTTGGGTGTAACGAGGGGTTATCGGAGTTACTGTTGCCTTTCTATCATCTGGAACCAGTCTGCCCATTCTCCTCTGACCTCAACAAAACATTTTCCTCCACACAACTGCCGATCACTGGATATTTTCTCTTCTTCAGACCATTCTCTGATGGTTGTGCATGAAAATCCCAGTAGATCAGCAGTTTTTTATATGCCAATACCCATGCCACATTTAAAGTCACCTAAATCCCCTTTCTTCCCCATTCTGATGCTCGGTTTGAACTTCAGCAAGTCTTCTTCACCACATCTAGATGCCTTAATGCATTGAGTTGCTGCCATGTGATTGGCTGATTAGCAATTTGTGTTACCGAGCCATTGAACAAGCGGCTGGTGAGTGTATATAAGGGTTGCCAAAGTATCTCGGGCGGTTCTTTTTTAGCCATCATTATGTTTTTTCAGTTATCTGCATACCGTGGGGTTAATGTGGGACTTACTAAGTCCACTTGGTATAATTCATACATGAAAGTGAGAATGTTGATGGATTGTTGTTCAAACAAGGGGGCCTACTAATGTTATGGATATTATGTATTTCTTTATAGGGATTTATGGTGCCCATCTTCACTATCACTATCAGTGGGAGGAACAGTGTCCCATCATTGGTGTCAGTGGGAGGAATAGTGCCCCATCATTGGTATCAGTGGGAGGAATAGTGCCCCATCATTGGTGTCAGTGGGAGGAATAGTGCCCCATCATTGGTGTCAGTGGGAGGAATAGTGTCCCATCATTGGTGTCAGTGGGAGGAATAGTGCCCCATCATTGGTGTCAGTGGGAGGAATAGTGTCCCATCATTGGTATCAGTGGGAAGAATAGTGCCCCATCATTGGTATCAGTGGGAGGAATAGTGCCCCATCATTGGTGTCAGTGGGAGGATTAGTGCCCCATCATTGGTGTCAGTGGGAGGAATAGTGTCCCATCATTGGTATCAGTGGGAGGAATAGTGCCCCATCATTGGCGTCAGTGGGAGGAATAGTGCCCCATCATTGGTGTCAGTGGGAGGAATAGTACCCCATCATTGGTGTCAGTGGGAGGAATAGTACCCCATCATTGGTGTCAGTGGGAGGAATAGTGTCCCATCATTGGTGTCAGTGGGAGGAATAGTGCCCCATCATTGGTGTCAGTGGGAGGAATAGTGCCTCTTATTATTGGGAGAAATAGTACCCCAAGGGCCAGATAAAGGCTAGCAAAGGGCCATATCTGGCCCTTGGGCCGCAGTTTGAAGACCCCGGGTATATACCATTGGTAGTTATTAGTATTTATGTATTTTTCTTTACCTTCCACCTGCCAGGGGATCACTATGGTGTCCTTATGCTGCAGCGAATATTGTTTTTTACCTGACAAATGGTTGTGTGAGTTAATCCTTGTATATAACGATTGTACGTCATGTAAACATTAGTTTGTCTATATTGCTTATACAGTGAAGGAAATGTGTATTTGCTCCCCCCTGATGGTGAATGTTCGCCCCTCACACAGAAATGATCGGTCTAACAATGGAATGTTGGCCCCTCACACAGAAATGATCGGTCTAACAATGGAATGTTCGCCCCTCACACAGAAATGATCGGTCTAACAATGGAATGTTCGGTGTAACACTGAGAGACAGAATACAACAACAAATTCAGCAGAAATGCGTCTAACAAATGATGACGGATCTGCATGTTCATGAGGGAAAGAAGGATTTGATCCCCTATCATTCAGCAGGATTTCTGGCTCCCAGGTGTCTCTCATACAGGTAACAAGCTGAGATTAGAAGCAGTCTCTTAAAGGGAGTGCTGCTAATCTCATTGTGTTACCTGTATAAAAGACACCCGTCCACAGGAGCCATCAAACCATCAGATTCCAAACTCTCCACCATGGCAAAGACCAAAGAGCTGTCCAAGGATGTCAGGGACAAGATGGTAGACCTACACAAGGCTGGACTGGGCTACCAAACTATGGCCAAGCAGCTTGGTGAGAAGGTGACAACAGTTGGTGCAATCATTCACAAATGGAAGAAACACAAAACAAGTGTCAGTCTCCCTAGGTCTGGTGCACCATGCAAGATCTCACCTCGTGGAGTGTCAATGATCATGAGAACAGTGAGGAATCATCCCAGAACTACACGTGAGGATCTTGTCAATGATCTCCAGGCAGCTGGGACCACAGTCACCAAGAAAACAATTGGTAACACACTACGCTGACAAGGACTGAAATCCTGCAGTGCCCGCAAAGTCCCTCTGCTCAAGAAAGCACATGTCCAGGCCCGTCTGAAGTCTGCCACTGAACATCTGAATGATGCAGAGGAGGACTGGTGGGAAGTGTTGTGGTCAGAGGAGACCAAAATCCAGCTCTTTGGCATCAACTCAACTCGCCGTGTTTGGAGGAGGAGGAATGCTGCCTATGACCCCAAGAACACCATCCCAACTGTGAAACATGGTGGTGGAAACATTCTGCTTTGGGGGTGTTTTTCTGCTAAGGGGACAGGACAACTGCACCGCATCAAAGGGATGATGGACGGGGCAATGTACCCTCAAATCTTGGGTGAGAACCTTCTTCCCTCAGCCAGGGCATTGAAAATGGGTGGTGGATGGGTGTTCCAGCATGACAATGACCCAAAACACACGGCCAAGGCAACAAAGGAGCAACTCAAGAAGAAGCACATTGAGGTCCTGGAGTGGCCTAGCCAGTCTCCAGACCTTAATCCGATTGAATATCTGTGGAGGAGCTGAAAGTTCAAGTTGCCAAACATCAGCCACCAAACCTTAATGACTTGGAGAGGATCTGCCAAGAGGAGTGGGCCAAAATCCCTCCTGAGATGTGTGCGAACCTGGGGGCCAACTCCAGGAAATGTCTGACCTCTGTGATTGCCAACAAGGGATTGGCCACCAAGTACTAAGTCATGTTTTGTGAAGGGGATCCAATCCTTCTTTCCCTCATGAACATGCAAATCAGTCATCATTTGTTAGATGCATTTCTGCTGAATTTGTTGTTGTATTCTGTCTCTCAGTGTTACAGCGAACATTCCATTGTTAGACCGATCATTTCTGTGTGAGGGGCGAACATTCCATTGTTAGACCGATCATTTCTGTGTGAGGGGCGAACATTCCATTGTTAGACCGATCGTTTCTGTGTGAGGGGGAACATTCCATTGTTAGACCGATCATTTCTGTGTGAGGGGCAAACATTCCATTGTTAGACCGATCGTTTCTGTGTGAGGGGCGAACATTCAGCATCAGCCGGGGAGCAAATACACATTTCCTGCACTGTGTGTGTTTATCTTGTTTTGTAGAAGTTTCTGCTGTATCCTACTTTTCCCTGAAGAAGATTCCGATTGTGAATTGAAACGCGTTGAGGTTGTAGAATTTGGGAGATAATTCTCCCGGTTACAGATGAAGCAGATTGCTTTGCCATTGATATGGATGTATATACCGCTTGGCTACATTATGGATGATATCTCTGTTACCTCTTTGAAGAAGCTAAGAATAAATACAACAATCTCTTAACTGTCGTGTTTCAATTATAGATGGTGCTGTTAAAGCAAAAAAAGTATGCTTGTGTATATATATATATATATAGTGACAGTGTGGCGACCTATCACAGTGTAGAAAGGATATTTCACCCGGGATTCTCAACAAGGCAGGTTGAGGGGCTCCAGGGTACTTGTTTAATACAAAGGAAACTGGCTTTTCACTTTCCTCCTTTGTTTGTAAAGCCCATTTTGGGACCCGGAGCCGGGAGATTTCAACGTGATCTGGGAGGGATGAAATCTCCAATCCTGGGACCAGGTTTTGGGAATGGTCAGGAGACTGATTGGTCAGGTGCAGGGGCGGACTGACCATTTGAGCACTTGGGCACTGCCCAAGGGCCCAGGGTCAGTAGGGGGCCCCATGAAATGCCCATGGTACCTTTTCTAGGCCTTTTTGGGTGTGTTTTGAGTGTGGGTAAGGACACAGGGGCCCAATGATACCTTATTGCCCGGGGGCCCCATGAGTTGTCAGTCTGCCCCTTGTTTGGGAGGGATGAAATTTCCAATCCTGGGACCAGGTTTTGTGAATGGCCAGGAGACTGATTGATCAGGTGTGTGTGGGCTTCTTCTACCAACTATGCCAACCAACACGTGTTGGTTTTGACATAGGATACAGTATGTTATAATATGTTATTAGTAAGCGTGAGCCCTATAGACAATATTGACCCTCAGTTAACTGAATAATTCCAGATATTATAAAGAAGGGCAAAGGCATAAGTCACAGTGTCAACCAGAAAATGGCAGAGGGTCTTAGACTGTGTAAAGGCCCAACATGTTAGTCTGGGGTGGTCATGAACTTTTGGTGTCTATGAATTGTAGGGTGGAAAATGTGGTCAAGGGGTGCCCGTAGCGAAAGAAAGAGAAGAATAACACAAGGCCGACATGACTAGGTGAAGAGGGAGAAAAGACAGGAAAGGGTTAAGTTAAAGGGGAAGGGCTAAGAAAGATAGTAAGGTTACCTGATTGGTGTTAGTAGGTTTGGGTGGGATCATCCTGAATCTTTGGGGAGTTCTGGGGGGTTGGACGTGCCAGTGCTGGTTAGCAGCTGAAGAGAGAAGTTCCCACCCGCCCTTCCCTGGGGTGTTTGTTCTGTTTGGCTTGTTTAGTTTGGTGGCAGTTGTTGGTCTTGGTAGGTTGTTAATGGTTTGTGATGATAAGTGTATGGTTGGGACCCATCTGTGGTATGGTTGGGACCCATCTGTGGTATGGTTCGGACCCATCTGTGGTATGGTTCGGACCCATCTGTGGTATGGTTGGGACCTATCTGTGGTATGGTTGGGACCCATCTGTGGTATGGTGTGCCCGGTTTGGTGTAACCAAGGTTTAACTGGAAGGTGGAGGTCTACCTGCGGAAGGTGTGTCCTTGTCTCTGAGTCGGTGCGTTGCAGCTGGAGGCCTAGTAGGAACATTAAGGTGAAGGTTCCGCAGGGGGAGATCAATATTGCTTTGGGTGCCTGCCTAGACCAACAACTCATTCCGTAAGTTTATGGAGGTTTCTGTTTTAAGGAATGTTTTCTGTATATTTAAGTTAAATTGTTAATAAAAGGCCATGAAGGCCATTTTACTACAGCAAAGTGTGGTCTCCTTTTATTGGTGGAGGGAGTGTTGGGAAATGGGGGGGTTTTTGGAAGTTGGGTAAGTATGTTTTTGGGGGTGTTAGCATTTGACAACACATCTCTTCTACACTATTCATGATCTAGTAGTTTTCATGTGCACCGTGTCTGTAGGTAGAAAGTGACTACTGGGGCATCTAGCGAACATGAACACCCCAATACATCATACACTGATATATGTTGGAAGAAAATGTGGGGAAAGAGGGGGGAGGGGGAAAGGGGAGGGGTTGTGGTAAAGGGGCAAAGGGCCTGTGGAGGAAAAAACAGAAGGTTAAGAAGATTAAACAATAATTTTATGGGAGGTTGTAGCAACATCAATTAGTGAAAATGGAAATATCTGGGTATGTATACAGAGATGAAGTAGCCATGCTCAGACTCACTAGGAGTAAGGGTGGATAAAGAAAAGACAAGGTCCCATGCATCTATGAGGGTGCTGTCAGTCCATGGAATCTTCAGAGGCAGGTGCAGGTGAAGTGTAATGGCCTCTCTTGTGGGTGTTTGGTTGAACTTTGGGTCCTGGTGAGGCCTGTAGCTTCTTGGGGGAGCAGGATGCTGCTCGATGTTTGGAGCCCTCAGTGTTGACCTCAGCTGGTGCAAGATGAAGGTCTTGAAGTGGGATTTGGAGATCCCTGGCGGACCTGCAGAGATAAGAGGATTTCTTGTAAGAGAAGCGGACCGAGGAGGGAAAGCCCCAATGGTAGGTGACTTGGTGTTGTGGCAATATATGCAGGTGAGGCTTCATGGCTCTCCTTTTGGCTAGAGTAAGTTGGTCTAATGAGAGGTCATGGAAGATTTGGTAGTGGTGACCTTGAAAAACCAGAGTCTCCTTATGGTGGGACGCTATCACTAGTTGTTCATTAGTGCAGAAGCAGTGGAGTTTCACCACAATATCTCATGGGGGGCCCTCATCTGAATGTGGGGCCATGGTTCTGTGGATTCTATTCATCTCAAGATGCTCCATGGGTATCGGTAGAGCAAATTCTTGGAATAGCACAGTAATAGTGGTTTGGAGATCTTCCACAGTTTCAGGTATTCCTCAGGTGGGCAAAATTCAAATGCCTGGCCCTGTTCTCAAAGTCCTCTAGGCCGGGCCTGGAGGGTGTAGTTTTCTTCTAGCAGGGCCTCTACTTCCTCCGAATGGTTGCTAGTGAGGATGTCCAGGTCATCTGCCCTCTATTCAAGTACTGAAGTGCATCGGCTTAAATCGCGAATTTTGCGGGTCAGTTTTTCAGTGATGGTGTCTGAGGTGATTTTTAGAGCCTTGGTAATCATCCGCACAATTTGGTAGAGTAGGACTAGCTGTGAGTTGTCAAATTGCATAGCCAGGGCAGTCACACCAAAGTCAGTGCCTGACTAACCGTCTGTTGCAGCCACAGGCTGAGTCAGTTTAGGCGCATGGCATGTCAGGTCGGGAAGATGGAGGCGCCACCATCTTAGAGGAGGCCTTGACTAGCACATCCCAGATTGTTTTCGGCTTAAGCTTTTGCTTAGAGCCACTGTAGACCATTGTGGATGGTGCTAGAAGATCTTGGCAAGTTGCGGAGACGGCAGGTGGTATCGAGTAGGTTGGGAAGCACTGCTGATTGGCTGTATGTCCTTTGGAGGTGTAGAGCTCTAAGCTTGGTCGGCTTCACGCATGTACCCCCCCATAGGTTTTTTTTGTGTGTTTCTTTATTCTTTACATTTTGTTTGTGAAGAGTAGGGATACTATGTACCCCTTACTCATTCACAGAGGCAGTGGTATCTGGACCCACTTCTTTTTAAAGAGGGCCACTAGACTATGATAAGCCCCTTGCCTACAGACCCCACAACCACTTGGGCCAGGGTTGTAGGTAAGAGGCCCTTGTCCTCATACACATGGGACAAGGTGCTTTGTCAGGGGGGTTTCCCCCTGACAAGGTACCCTCTCCATGTTGACCTGACCTGGTATTGTTAAGGAGGGGGCACGGCACACCCTGGTTGCCCTGTTTCCTTGACAGCAGGACTGCATTCACAGATAATAGGTTGGTAAGGATTTTGGGGGGACACTGACATTTTTTCTTGTTTTTTTGTGTGGGGAACCCTCTTAAACCCTCCATGTCTGGAATGGATTTTAGGGAGCGAAATCTCTGGTTTTGTTTTTGTTTTTTTTTGTGTAGGGCTCCCCCTTAACACCCATAAAAAACCTTCATCTAGAACAGCGGTTCTCAACCTGGGGGTCGCGACCTTTTTGGGGGTCGAACGACCATTTCCCAGGGGTCGCCTAAGACCATCGGAAAACACATATTTCCGATGGTCTTAGGAACCGAGACACCGCTCCTCTGACTCAGTCGATGTGTGGGCGGGATGACACGCTGCCCTGTCACCTGGCCACACCTCCGGGATCCCTCAACAACTCCGCCTCCTCGCCGCTGATTGGCCACCGGAACTGTAGCTCAGGAGAGGCATACAGGCGGCCAATCACCGGCGAGGAGGTGGAGCTTGGAGAGGAGGAGCCGAGCGGCAGCGCGCGTAGATCTAAGAAGATCGAGGGAACTGCCGGAGTAAGTGAAGAGGAGAGCGGCCAGAGAAGGAAGACAGCTGACAGGTAAGTGAGAGAGCGAGCCCAGGCTGGAGCAGGGGTCAGCAAGGCAAGTATCATTGGTGTCAGTGGGAGGAATAGTGCCCCATCATTTGTGTGACTAATACCAACAATGGGGCACTATTTCTCCCACTGACACCAATGATGGGGCACTATTTCCTCCCCCCCCGCACTGACACCAATGATGGGGCACTATTCCTCCCCCCCCGCACTGACACCAATGATGGGGCACTATTCCTCCCCCCCCACTGAAACCAACGATGGGGCACTATTCCTCCCCCCCACAGACACCAACGATGGGGCACTATTCCTCCCCCCACTGACACCAAGAATGGGGCACTATTCCTCCCCCCACCGACACCAACGATGGGGCACTATTCCCCCCCCTGACCACAAAGATGGGGCACTATTTCCCCCTCCACCACACTGACATCAATGATGGGGCACTATTCCTCCCCCTGATACCAATGATGGGACACTATTCCTCCCACTGATACCAATGATGGGACACTATTCCTCCCACTGACACCAATGATGGGGCACTATTCCCCCCACTGACACCAATGATGGGGCACTATTCCCCCCACTGACACCAATGATGGGGCACTATTCCCCCCACTGACACCAATGATGGGGCACTATTCCCCCCACTGACACCAATGATGGGGCACTATTCCCCCCACTGACACCAATGATGGGGCACTATTCCCCCCCCTGACCACAAAGATGGGGCACTATTTCCCCCTCCACCACACTGACATCAATGATGGGGCACTATTCCTCCCCCTGATACCAATGATGGGACACTATTCCTCCCACTGATACCAATGATGGGACACTATTCCTCCCACTGACACCAATGATGGGGCACTATTCCCCCCACTGACACCAATGATGGGGCACTATTCCCCCCACTGACACCAATGATGGGGCACTATTCCCCCCACTGACACCAATGATGGGGCACTATTCCCCCCACCTTCACCAATGATGGGGCACTATTCCCCCCACTGACACCAATGATGGGGCACTATTCCCCCCACTGACACCAATGATGGGGCACTATTCCCCCCACTGACACCAATGATGGGGCACTATTCCCCCCACTGACACCAATGATGGCGCTCTATTCCCCCCACTGACACCAATGATGGGGCACTATTCCCCCCACTGACACCAATGATGGGGCACTATTCCCCCCACTGACACCAATGATGGGGCACTATTCCCCCCACTGACACCAATGATGGGGCACTATTCCTCCCACTGACACCAATGATGGGGCACTATTCCCCCCACTGACACCAATGATGGGGCACTATTCCCCCCACTGACACCAATGATGGGGCACTATTCCCCCCACTGACACCAATGATGGGGCACTTTTCCCCCCACTGACACCAATGATGGGGCACTATTCCTCCCACTGACACCAATGATGGGGCACTATTCCTCCCACTGACACCAATGATGGGGCACTATTCCCCCCACTGACACCAATGATGGGGCACTTTTCCCCCCACTGACACCAATGATGGGGCACTATTCCTCCCACTGACACCAATGATGGGGCACTATTCCTCCCACTGACACCAATGATGGGGCACTATTCCTCCCACTGATACCAATGATGGGGCACTATTCCTCCCACTGACACCAATGATGGGGCACTATTCCTCCCTCTGACACCAATGATGGGGCACTATTCCTCCCACTGACACCAATGATGGGGCACTATTCCTCCCACTGACACCAATGATGGGGCACTATTCCTCCCACTGATACCAATGATGGGGCACTATTCCTCCCACTGACACCAATGATGGGGCACTATTCCTCCCACTGACACCAATGATGGGGCACTATTCCTCCCACTGACACCAATGATGGGGCACTATTCCCCCCACTGACACCAATGATGGGGCACTATTCCCCCCACTGACACCAATGATGGGGCACTATTCCCCCACTGACACCAATGATGGGGCACTATTCCCCCCACTGACACCAATGTTGGGGCACTATTCCCCCCACTGACACCAACGATGGGGCACTATTCCCCCCACTGACACCAACGATGGGGCACTATTCCCCCCAATGACACCAACGATGGGGCACTATTCCTCCCAATGACACCAACGATGGGGTACTATTCCCCCCACTGACACCAACGATGGGGCACTATTCCCCCCACTGACACCAACGATGGGGCACTATTCCCCCCACTGACACCAACGATGGGGCACTATTCCCCCCACTGACACCAACGATGGGGCACTATTCCCCCCACTGACACCAACGATGGGGCACTATTCCCCCTACTGACACCAACGATGGGGCACTATTCCCCCCACTGACACCAACGATGAGGCACTATTCCCCCCACTGACACCAACGATGGGGCACTATTCCCCCCACTGACACCAACGATGGGGCACTATTCCCCCCACTGACACCAACGATGGGGCACTATTCCCCCCACTGACACCAACGATGGGGCACTATTCCCCCCACTGACACCAACGATGGGGCACTATTCCCCCCACTGACACCAACGATGGGGCACTATTCATCCCACTGACATCAGTGATGGGGCACTAGTCCTCCCACTGACACCAACGATGGGGCACTATTCCCCCCACTGACACCAACGATGGGGCACTATTCATCCCACTGACATCAGTGATGGGGCGCTAGTCCTCCCACTGCAAAATTACAGTTATGAAGTAGCAACGAAAATAATTTTATGGTTGGGGGTCACCACAACATGAGGAACTGTATTAAGGGGTCGCGGCATTAGAAAGGTTGAGAACCACTGATCAAGAATAAAGTTTCTGGTATGATTTTTTTTTCATTCTTCAGCAAAAGTGACAAAAAATACTGGTAACTGAAACTTCCCCACCAGCTTCTTTGCTTTGTAGAAAAAAGTCCCCTGAAATACATACCAGACCCCTAGGACAATTTTTACAAAGAACACCAGGCTGGTAGGGAAATTACATTTATCAGCAATTTAAATAGTATTTTTACTTTGTAAATATCCCCATTTTCTGTACTACATACTATACATTTAGAGATTGTATAGATGCTCCACTTCACAGGCAGATTTAGGACATCCCCCAAATATGTTATGTAAAGGAAGTGGGAGTTTTTAATGTTCCACTTTATTAATAAAGATTCAGCGCCCATCGACTTTTTTGGGGTTGGCATTAAAGTGGTAGAAAACTCTTCTTAACTTTTACCTGCAGGGAAGCTTATAATAAAGTTTGACCAGAATATGGATATAGCCACTGGAATCAATAAACTAATATGTGAAGTTGTATATATATGTGAAAGAGCAGCTAATCCAACCCTTAACCACTTCCAGTCCGGACACTTTCCCCCCCATCCGGTCCGGACACTTTCCCCCCCATCCGGTCCGGACACTTTCATCCCTTTTCCAGTCCGGACACTTTCACCCCCTTCCAGTCCGGACACTTTCCTCCATTCCAGTCCGGACACTTCCCCCTCTTCCAGTCCGGACACTTTCATCCCTCTTCAAGTCCGGACTCTGGCCCCCCCTTCCAGTCCGGACACTTTCCCCCCCTTCCAGTCCGGACACTTTCACCCCCTTCCAGTCCGGACACTTTCCCCCCCTTCCAGTCCGGACACTTTCACCCCCTTCCAGTCCGGACACTTTCCTCCATTCCAGTCCGGACACTTCCCCCTCTTCCAGTCCGGACACTTTCATCCCTCTTCCAGTCCGGACTCTGGCCCCCCCTTCCAGTCCGGACACTTTCACCCCTTCCAGTCCGGACACTTTCCCCCCCTTCCAGTCCGGACACTTTCATCCCTCTTCCAGTCCGGACACTTTCATCCCTCTTCCAGTCCGGACACTTCCCCCCCTTCCAGCCCGGACACTTTCATCCCTCTTCCAGTCCGGACACTTTCATCCCTCTTCCAGTCCGGACACTTCCCCCCCTTCCAGTCCGGACACTTTCACCCCCTTCCAGTCCGGACACTTTCCCCCCCTTCCAGCCCGGACACTTTCATCCCTCTTCCAGTCCGGACACTTTCATCCCTCTTCCAGTCCTGACACTTCCCCCCCTTCCAGTCCGGACACTTTCACCCCCTTCCAGTCCGGACACTTCCCCCCCTTCCAGTCCGGACACTTTCCCCCCCTTCCAGCCCGGACACTTTCATCCCTCTTCCAGTCCGGACACCAAAGCTAAGGGTTTTAGCTCTTTACTGACTATCCACTGTGCAATCCAACAAAGTTTTAAAATGGCAACACTTATAAAATGGGGTCATTTGGAGGGGCGGGGGGTTGCACTATCCTGTCATTTCAGGACCTCCAAAACCGGAGTGAGGAAGTGACATGAGGAAATATGCCCTTTGAGAGCCTGAAGGTGGTCATTGGATTTTGGGGGCCTGTATGTGCAGAGGCTGCCAAAAAGTCTCTCACATGAGGTATACCCAAACTCGGTAGAAGTGGCAGAATGTGTTTTGAGGTGTTATTCCACATATACCCATGGCGTGCGTGAGTAATATACCATTTAAGTGCCAACTTTGTGTAGAAAAAATAAATAATTTTTCTGTCACTTTGTAAAACTTTGTTGCAAAAAGTAAAATATTCCATGGACTCAACATGCCTCTCAGCAAATTCCTCAGGGTGTCTACTTTTCCAAAAAGGGATCATTAGGGGGGATTTTGCACTTCCCTGGCACTTTAGGACCTCCAAAACTGTGATAGGCAGTCAGAAAGTAAAAGATGTGTAAATTCCAGTATTTATCCCATAGTCTGTAGACGCTATAAATTTCACACAAACCAATCAATACACACTTATTGGAATTTTATTTTTTACCAAAGACATTTAGCAGAATATATTTTGGCCTAAGCATACGACTACATTTGAGTTTATTGAATATTTTTAGAATGTAGAAAATATTGTTTTTTTGCGTTCTTTTTGGAGGCACTTCCACCAGTATCCTTTTTAGGCATGTTTGTTTGCACAGAAACACACACCGGCATGTTGCCTATCACATTTCTTGAGGTGCTAAAATTCCAAGAAAATAACAAAAAACCCAAATGACCCATTTTTGGGAAGTCGACACCAAGGAATTTGCATGTTGAGCCCATGGAAGATTTTATTTTTTGACACACATATTTGGATATTTTTTAACACAAAGTTGTCACTTAAATTATTTGCTCACATGGGAATATGTGGAATAACACCCCAAACACATTCTGGTCCAAACTGGACCAATGTAACTATGTAAACATATATACAGTATCATGCTGATTCTTCTGATGCGGCCTTCAAACTGTGCCTCCACAGGCCAGATTTCCCTCTCCATACCTAAGGCCAGCAGTTCTAATTATTTTTATAAAGACGCTTCCCTATGTCTCCACTTTAACAGCCTCATGCTGAGCATACGCAAATATGCGGCCTCTCAGTGGCTGGGCCTTGACACCAAGCAGCCACATATTTGTGTACAATTTGAAAACAAAGATGTGCTGAGAACGCACACCCTGCATGCTCCCAGCACGTGTCGGCGTCCCGTGGAAAGGTCCTGATCTTTCCTTGCAATCGGGATCTTTGCGATCATGTGACAGCCAATCATGGTGGTCACATGACCCTAAACCCGGGCCCGCCTCCCGCTCTCAGAAACCCCTTAAAGGTCTGGGAGGTGCTTGCACAAAGGGGTTAAGGCTTGTTGGTGCTGCCATCAAAAAATAGTGACACTGGCCACTTTTTAGCCACTCAAACCTAAGGGCTGAAGCATTAATGATTTTTAGGAAGACCCACCTGTGTCTTCTGTTCCTGTATTTTGGCCAGTTTGGCTACCAATCTGGGGTGACCCTGGACAGTTGTACCCAACCAAAGCTAAGGGTTCTAGCTCTTTACTGACTATCCACTGTGCAATCCAACAAAGTGTTAAAATGGCAACCCTTATAAAATGTAACTACAAAATGATGGAAGCTAAAAGAAAAGCCGTGTTCCTTTTGTAGTGTGTTAGGTCCCTCTGTCCACTAACCAAGAAGTAATAGAGGTGATAAAACTATAAAAATACTTACAGTGGATTTTAAATTCAAATGTTGAAGATTGTACTCAGTTATAGAAAAGGGGCTCTCAGGGGGTTATAAACTACATCTTAAGAGACCTTTAATGAGGCTTTCAGCTTTGTGTTCCTACAACACAACAGACTGTCCTGAGAGAATGCCGACATTTTATATAAGAATTAGTAATTATCTGATACAAATGTCTCCAGGTGAACCTGAGTATCATGTGCAGGCACAACATATATGTTTTCCTATTGATAAATCCTCAGACTGATCATTTGATGACTACTTTATGCTGATAAACTAAAAACAAAGATTAATACAAGGAATCTGCCAGAGATTACCTCTTGTGGGTCCATCAGACCATCCACTGACCACGAATACACTTTGTGTGCTCTTCCATCTGATCTCTCTGATGACTGCGGGACTGCCAACATCTTATATAAGAATACATCATTAGCTGCCAGAAATGTCGGCATGTAACCCTGAGTGTAATGTGTAGGCACTCCGTACAGGTTTGTCCTATTAATAAATCCTCAGATCTGTAATTTTATTACTGTTCTATAGTGATACATAAAACAGAGAGAAAGAAAAATGAATAATATGAGGAATCAGACAGAGATTACGTCTCTTACCCTCGTAGGTCTATCAGACCACCCACTGACCATGAATGCACTTTTTGGGCTTTTCCTTCTGATCTATCTGATGACTCTTATCACAAACCTTCTTATATTTTTCTTGGTCCTCACTGACCACCATCTGCACAACCCAATGTATTTTTTTCTTGCCAACTTGGCATTTCTGGACATGTCCTATTCATCAGTGACCGCACCGAGGATGCTCTATGACTTGGTCACAAAAATTCAATCAATATCCATTCCTGCTTGTATAGCCCAAGTCTTTTTCTATCTCTGCTTTGCTTGCTCAGAACTTTCCTTGCTCTCGGCTATGTCCTACGACCGCTACATTGCCATCTGCCGCCCCCTACATTACAAAC
This sequence comes from Staurois parvus, assembly GCF_062004578.1. Lineage (NCBI taxonomy): Eukaryota > Metazoa > Chordata > Amphibia > Anura > Ranidae > Staurois > Staurois parvus. Next base: position 352,103 of record NW_028319638.1, read on the forward strand.
TAATGATGTCTTGGAGGGTCTGTGCTCGTATGGCCTCCATGGTCTGGGTTGTAGGATGTTCTGTCTCTTTGCTCCATACTTTACTTTTGCTCAGGTTGTCCTTCTGCAGACCAGCTTCCATCCACAACTTCTTTTGTGACCTTCCTCATGTGATTCAAATTACATGTACTGACCCCTTCATAAACATGGTGGTCATATTCTTAACAGGTGCTACTTTTGGATTAGGAATCATTCTTATGACCTTTCTTCCATATGTCTATATTCTTAGTACCATCCTCAGAATCCGTAGCAAGACTGGAAAGAGGAAAGCGTTCTCCACCTGCACCTCACACCTCACCGTGGTCTTCATCTTTTATGGATCTTTAATTTTTATTTACTTTGTTCCATCTTCCACCAATATGGCCATTTTAAATAAACTGTCTACAGTCATATCTGCCCTCATTAACCCATTGCTGAATCCTCTGATCTACAGCCTGAGGAACAAAGATCTCATGGAGGCACTTCTGAGGTCTTATTATCACTTACAGTTGATCCGGGCATCATTCTGAAATTTAACACTTTTTGTATTCCTGGGACATTTCTAGTTGACTAAAAATGTTATTAATGTCTTTCATAAAATGTAAACAAGTCAGGGGCTCACAGTTGTACTTACCCTTTGCATGACCAGGGGTTCTTATAACCCAGAAACCAAATGTAGCAGTTTCGGTGCTGTCTGTGCCGCACTGGAAGTGACGTCATTACACCGCCCGCACCAGAAGTGACGTTCACGATGGTCCGTAAGTCAGCAGGGGATATCTTTTAGGTGATTGGGAGTTTCCCTCCCTAGAAGCGAGTGTTTTGAGGTGGATACTTGCAGGTTTGGGTGAAGATTTAACTAACTGATTCATTTGGTGGTCTGTGTTAGTGTCTTCATACCCTGATGGCTCACTTGTATCGTTGCCTTTGGATATTTGGTGGATGGTGCTACACCGGTACTTATTACATCTAAATATGACAGATGGGGGCAAATTAGGTGGGAATTGTGTGCAATGTGGTTATGCTCCCCGTTTCCTTATGGCGGATTTTTGTTTATTTTACAGCTTGCATCTCCTGATTCCATCTTGGGGGGGTTTAGGGCTGGTGGCATCATTGATCCCCATGTAGATCTGCTCCAACTTCAGGTAGGTTATATTGATTTAGTTATAAGTGAGGGTTTTTGTGGAAATATCACTTTATGTGGGCTAAAAATAATATTACCTACACACACTCACCGGCCACTTTATGAGGTCCACCTTGCTAGTCCCAGGTTGGACCCCCTTTTGCCTTCATTCTTGGTGGCATAGATTCTACAAGGTGTTGGGAACATTCCTCAGAGATTTTGCTCCATATTGACATGATAGCATCACGCAGTTGCTGCGGATTTGTCAGCTGCACATCCATGAACCATTGATACAAGGCAGGATGGATCCATGCTTCCATGTTGTTTACACCAAATTCTGGCCCTACCATCATCATCTTATTGCAGCTGAAATCCAGACTCATCAGACCCGGCAACGTTTCTCCAATCTTCTATTGTCCAATTTTGGTGAGCCTGCGCAAATTGTAGCCTCTGTTTCCTGTTCATAGCTGACAGGAGTGGAACCCGGTGTGGTCTTCTGCTGATAGGAGTGGCACCCTGTGTGGTCTTCTGCTGACAGGAGTGGCACCCTGTGTGGTCTTCTGCTGACAGGAGTGGCACCCTGTGTGGTCTTCTGCTGATAGGAGTGGCACCCTGTGTGGTCTTCTGCTGACAGGAGTGGCACCCTGTGTGGTCTTCTGCTGCTGTAGTCCTTCTACTTCAAGGTTGGACATGTTGGGAGATGGTATTCTGCATACCTTGGGTGTAACGAGGGGTTATCGGAGTTACTGTTGCCTTTCTATCATCTGGAACCAGTCTGCCCATTCTCCTCTGACCTCAACAAAACATTTTCCTCCACACAACTGCCGATCACTGGATATTTTCTCTTCTTCAGACCATTCTCTGATGGTTGTGCATGAAAATCCCAGTAGATCAGCAGTTTTTTATATGCCAATACCCATGCCACATTTAAAGTCACCTAAATCCCCTTTCTTCCCCATTCTGATGCTCGGTTTGAACTTCAGCAAGTCTTCTTCACCACATCTAGATGCCTTAATGCATTGAGTTGCTGCCATGTGATTGGCTGATTAGCAATTTGTGTTACCGAGCCATTGAACAAGCGGCTGGTGAGTGTATATAAGGGTTGCCAAAGTATCTCGGGCGGTTCTTTTTTAGCCATCATTATGTTTTTTCAGTTATCTGCATACCGTGGGGTTAATGTGGGACTTACTAAGTCCACTTGGTATAGTTCATACATGAAAGTGAGAGTGTTGATGGATTGTTGTTCAAACAAGGGGGCCTACTAATGTTATGGATATTATGTATTTCTTTATAGGGATTTATGGTGCCCATCTTCACTATCACTATCAGTGGGAGGAATAGTGTCCCATCATTGGTGTCAGTGGGAGGAATAGTGCCCCATCATTGGTATCAGTGGGAGGAATAGTGCCCCATCATTGGTGTCAGTGGGAGGAATAGTGCCCCATCATTGGTGTCAGTGGGAGGAATAGTGTCCCATCATTGGTGTCAGTGGGAGGAATAGTGCCCCATCATTGGTGTCAGTGGGAGGAATAGTGTCCCATCATTGGTATCAGTGGGAAGAATAGTGCCCCATCATTGGTATCAGTGGGAGGAATAGTGCCCCATCATTGGTGTCAGTGGGAGGAATAGTGTCCCATCATTGGTATCAGTGGGAGGAATAGTGCCCCATCATTGGTATCAGTGGGAGGAATAGTGCCCCATCATTGGTGTCAGTGGGAGGAATAGTGTCCCATCATTGGTGTCAGTGGGAGGAATAGTGCCCCATCATTGGTGTCAGTGGGAGGAATAGTGTCCCATCATTGGTATCAGTGGGAAGAATAGTGCCCCATCATTGGTATCAGTGGGAGGAATAGTGCCCCATCATTGGTGTCAGTGGGAGGATTAGTGCCCCATCATTGGTGTCAGTGGGAGGAATAGTGTCCCATCATTGGTATCAGTGGGAGGAATAGTACCCCATCATTGGTGTCAGTGGGAGGAATAGTGTCCCATCATTGGTGTCAGTGGGAGGAATAGTGCCCCATCATTGGTGTCAGTGGGAGGAATAGTGCCTCTTATTATTGGGAGAAATAGTACCCCAAGGGCCAGATAAAGGCTAGCAAAGGGCCATATCTGGCCCTTGGGCCGCAGTTTGAAGACCCCTGGTATATACCATTGGTAGTTATTAGTATTTATGTATTTTTCTTTACCTTCCACCTGCCAGGGGATCACTATGGTGTCCTTATGCTGCAGCGAATATTGTTTTTTACCTGACAAATGGTTGTGTGAGTTAATCCTTGTATATAACGATTGTACGTCATGTAAACATTAGTTTGTCTATATTGCTTATACAGTGAAGGAAATGTGTATTTGCTCCCCCCTGATGGTGAATGTTCGCCCCTCACACAGAAATGATCGGTCTAACAATGGAATGTTGGCCCCTCACACAGAAATGATCGGTCTAACAATGGAATGTTCGCCCCTCACACAGAAATGATCGGTCTAACAATGGAATGTTCGGTGTAACACTGAGAGACAGAATACAACAACAAATTCAGCAGAAATGCGTCTAACAAATGATGACGGATCTGCATGTTCATGAGGGAAAGAAGGATTTGATCCCCTATCATTCAGCAGGATTTCTGGCTCCCAGGTGTCTCTCATACAGGTAACAAGCTGAGATTAGAAGCAGTCTCTTAAAGGGAGTGCTGCTAATCTCATTGTGTTACCTGTATAAAAGACACCCGTCCACAGGAGCCATCAAACCATCAGATTCCAAACTCTCCACCATGGCAAAGACCAAAGAGCTGTCCAAGGATGTCAGGGACAAGATGGTAGACCTACACAAGGCTGGACTGGGCTACCAAACTATGGCCAAGCAGCTTGGTGAGAAGGTGACAACAGTTGGTGCAATCATTCACAAATGGAAGAAACACAAAACAAGTGTCAGTCTCCCTAGGTCTGGTGCACCATGCAAGATCTCCCCTCGTGGAGTGTCAATGATCATGAGAACAGTGAGGAATCATCCCAGAACTACACGTGAGGATCTTGTCAATGATCTCCAGGCAGCTGGGACCACAGTCACCAAGAAAACAATTGGTAACACACTACGCTGACAAGGACTGAAATCCTGCAGTGCCCGCAAAGTCCCTCTGCTCAAGAAAGCACATGTCCAGGCCCGTCTGAAGTCTGCCACTGAACATCTGAATGATGCAGAGGAGGACTGGTGGGAAGTGTTGTGGTCAGAGGAGACCAAAATCCAGCTCTTTGGCATCAACTCAACTCGCCGTGTTTGGAGGAGGAGGAATGCTGCCTATGACCCCAAGAACACCATCCCAACTGTGAAACATGGTGGTGGAAACATTCTGCTTTGGGGGTGTTTTTCTGCTAAGGGGACAGGACAACTGCACCGCATCAAAGGGATGATGGACGGGGCAATGTACCCTCAAATCTTGGGTGAGAACCTTCTTCCCTCAGCCAGGGCATTGAAAATGGGTGGTGGATGGGTGTTCCAGCATGACAATGACCCAAAACACACGGCCAAGGCAACAAAGGAGCAACTCAAGAAGAAGCACATTGAGGTCCTGGAGTGGCCTAGCCAGTCTCCAGACCTTAATCCGATTGAATATCTGTGGAGGAGCTGAAAGTTCAAGTTGCCAAACATCAGCCACCAAACCTTAATGACTTGGAGAGGATCTGCCAAGAGGAGTGGGCCAAAATCCCTCCTGAGATGTGTGCGAACCTGGGGGCCAACTTCAGGAAATGTCTGACCTCTGTGATTGCCAACAAGGGATTGGCCACCAAGTACTAAGTCATGTTTTGTGAAGGGGATCCAATCCTTCTTTCCCTCATGAACATGCAAATCAGTCATCATTTGTTAGACGCATTTCTGCTGAATTTGTTGTTGTATTCTGTCTCTCAGTGTTACAGCGAACATTCCATTGTTAGACCGATCATTTCTGTGTGAGGGGCGAACATTCCATTGTTAGACCGATCATTTCTGTGTGAGGGACGAACATTCCATTGTTAGACCGATCGTTTCTGTGTGAGGGGGAACATTCCATTGTTAGACCGATCATTTCTGTGTGAGGGGCAAACATTCCATTGTTAGACCGATCATTTCTGTGTGAGGGGAGAACATTCCATTGTTAGACCGATCATTTCTGTGTGAGGGGCAAACATTCCATTGTTAGACTGATCGTTTCTGTGTGAGGGGCGAACATTCAGCATCAGCAGGGGAGCAAATACACATTTCCTGCACTGTGTGTGTTTATCTTGTTTTGTAGAAGTTTCTGCTGTATCCATCTTTTCCCTGAAGAAGATTCCGATTGTGAATTGAAACTCGTTGAGGTTGTACAATTTTGGAGATAATTCTCCCGGTTACAGATGAAGCAGATTGCTTTGCCATTGATATGGATGTATATACCGCTTGGCTACATTATGTATGATATCTCTGTTACCTCTTTGAAGAAGCTAAGAATAAATACAACAATCTCTTAACTGTTGTGTTTCAATTATACAGTTGTGGCCAAAATTATTCAACCCCCACTGAAATTGAGTGTTTTGGCCAGTTTGACATTGCTTTTGATCATTCAGTCATCTTGCTTACATTTACATTAAAGAGGCACTTGTAGGTCAGACAAATATAACATAACAGTTATAATGAAATAACCACAAATGTCTTTTCTGTGCTCACAGCATTATCAGTTTTATTCAACCCCCAAGTGACATTCAATCTTAGTACTTAGTACAGCATCCTTTTACAGTTATAACAGCTTTTAAACGTGAAGCATAGCTTGACACAAGTGTCTTGCAGCGATCTACGGGTATCTTCGCCCATTCTTCATGGGCAAAGGCCTCCAGTTCAGTCACATTCTTAGGCTTGCGCACTGCAACTGCTTTCTTTAAGTCCCACCAGAGGTTCTCAATCGGATTTAAGTCTGGTGACTGCGATGGCCACTCCAAAATGTTCCAGCCTTTCCTCTGCAACCATGCTCTAGTGGACTTGGAGGTATGCTTGGGATCATTGTCCTGTTGAAAGGTCCAACGTCTCCCAAGCCTCAGGTGTGTGACGGACTGCATCACGTTTCCATCCAATATCTCCTGGTACTGAAGAGAATTCATGGTACCTTGCACACGCTGAAGCTTCCCTGTACCTGCAGAAGCAAAACAGCCCCAAAGCATGATTGACCCTCCACCATGCTTCACAGTAGGCAAGGTGTTCTTTTCATCATAGGCCTTGTTCTTCCTCCTCCAAACATAGCGTTGATCCATGGGCCCAAACAGTTCTAATTTTGTTTCATCAGTCCACAGAACACTATCCCACAACTTTTGTGGTTTGTCCACATGGCTTTTGGCATACTGCAGTCGACTCTTCTTATTCTTTGGAGACAGCAAGGGGGTACGCCTGGGAGTTCTGGCACGGAGGCCTTCATTACGCAGTGTGCGTCTTATTGTCTGGGCTGAAACTTCTGTACCCACATCTGACAAATCTTTTCTCAGTTCCTCAGCAGTCACACGGGGACTTCTCTCCACTCTACGCTTCAGGTAGCGCACAGCAGTCGAAGTCAGCATCTTCTTTCTGCCACGACCAGGTAGCGTTTCAACAGTGCCCTTTGCCTTGAATTTGCGAATGATGCTTCCTAAGGTGTCTCTTGGTATGTTTAACATCTTTGCAATCTTCTTATAGCCATTGCCCTTCCTGTGAAGAGAAATCACCTCTTCTCTTGTCTTCCTGGACCATTCTCTTGCCTTCACCATGTTTGTAACCACACCAGTAAATGTCTAGAAGGAGCTGAGTATCACAGTCATTTTAAAGCTGCCTAATTGGTGCTTATTATGCTTGATTGCTGCTCGGTGACATCCACAGGTGTTTTCAATACCTGATGGAAAGCACCTGTATGAACCTCTGTTCTTCAGAGTGGTAGTCTTTAAGGGGTTGAATAATTGTGGCAATGAAGAAACCACATAAGAACCATTTACTACTGTATTACATAAACAATTGATGTCATTTTAGTTGCATTTGGGTAGTTACAACGTCCTTGTAGGATTTGATTCTGAATACAATTCCAAATGTACACTATAGTCCCTAAACCCCTTTACAGCATTGGGGGTTGAATAATTTTGGCCACAACTGTAGATGGTGCTGTTAAAGCAAAAAAAGTATGCTTGTGTATATATATATATATATAGTGACAGTGTGGCGACCTATCACAGTGTAGAAAGGATATTTCACCCGGGATTCTCAACAAGGCAGGTTGAGGGGCTCCAGGGTACTTGTTTAATACAAAGGAAACTGGCTTTTCACTTTCCTCCTTTGTTTGTAAAGCCCATTTTGGGACCCGGAGCCGGGAGATTTCAACGTGATCTGGGAGGGATGAAATCTCCAATCCTGGGACCAGGTTTTGGGAATGGTCAGGAGACTGATTGGTCAGGTGCAGGGGCGGACTGACCATTTGAGCACTTGGGCACTGCCCAAGGGCCCAGGGTCAGTAGGGGGCCCCATGAAATGCCCATGGTACCTTTTCTAGGCTTTTTTGGGTGTGTTTTGAGTGTGGGTAAGGACACAGGGGCCCAATGATACCTTATTGCCCGGGGGCCCCATGAGTTGTCAGTCTGCCCCTTGTTTGGGAGGGATGAAATTTCCAATCCTGGGACCAGGTTTTGTGAATGGCCAGGAGACTGATTGATCAGGTGTGTGTGGGCTTCTTCTACCAACTATGCCAACCAACACGTGTTGGTTTTGACATAGGATACAGTATGTTATAATATGTTATTAGTAAGCGTGAGCCCTATAGACAATATTGACCCTCAGTTAACTGAATAATTCCAGATATTATAAAGAAGGGCAAAGGCATAAGTCACAGTGTCAACCAGAAAATGGCAGAGGGTCTTAGACTGTGTAAAGGCCCAACATGTTAGTCTGGGGTGGTCATGAACTTTTGGTGTCTATGAATTGTAGGGTGGAAAATGTGGTCAAGGGGTGCCCGTAGCGAAAGAAAGAGAAGAATAACACAAGGCCGACATGACTAGGTGAAGAGGGAGAAAAGACAGGAAAGGGTTAAGTTAAAGGGGAAGGGCTAAGAAAGATAGTAAGGTTACCTGATTGGTGTTAGTAGGTTTGGGTGGGATCATCCTGAATCTTTGGGGAGTTCTGGGGGGTTGGACGTGCCAGTGCTGGTTAGCAGCTGAAGAGAGAAGTTCCCACCCGCCCTTCCCTGGGGTGTTTGTTCTGTTTGGCTTGTTTAGTTTGGTGGCAGTTGTTGGTCTTGGTAGGTTGTTAATGGTTTGTGATGATAAGTGTATGGTTGGGACCCATCTGTGGTATGGTTGGGACCCATCTGTGGTATGGTTCGGACCCATCTGTGGTATGGTTGGGACCTATCTGTGGTATGGTTGGGACCCATCTGTGGTATGGTTGGGACCCATCTGTGGTATGGTGTGCCCGGTTTGGTGTAACCAAGGTTTAACTGGAAGGTGGAGGTCTACCTGCGGAAGGTGTGTCCTTGTCTCTGAGTCGGTGCGTTGCAGCTGGAGGCCTAGTAGGAACATTAAGGTGAAGGTTCCGCAGGGGGAGATCAATATTGCTTTGGGTGCCTGCCTAGACCAACAACTCATTCCGTAAGTTTATGGAGGTTTCTGTTTTAAGGAATGTTTTCTGTATATTTAAGTTAAATTGGGTCCAGAAGACCCAAAAGGCCATGAAGGCCATTTTACTACAGCAAAGTGTGGTCTCCTTTTATTGGTGGAGGGAGTGTTGGGAAATGGGGGGGTTTTTGGAAGTTGGGTAAGTATGTTTTTGGGGGTGTTAGCATTTGACAACACATCTCTTCTACACTATTCATGATCTAGTAGTTTTCATGTGCACCGTGTCTGTAGGTAGAAAGTGACTACTGGGGCATCTAGCGAACATGAACACCCCAATACATCATACACTGATATATGTTGGAAGAAAATGTGGGGAAAGAGGGGGGAGGGGGAAAGGGGAGGGGTTGTGGTAAAGGGGCAAAGGGCCTGTGGAGGAAAAAACAGAAGGTTAAGAAGATTAAACAATAATTTCATGGGAGGTTGTAGCAACATCAATTAGTGAAAATGGAAATATCTGGGTATGTATACAGAGATGAAGTAGCCATGCTCAGACTCACTAGGAGTAAGGGTGGATAAAGAAAAGACAAGGTCCCATGCATCTATGAGGGTGCTGTCAGTCCATGGAATCTTCAGAGGCAGGTGCAGGTGAAGTGTAATGGCCTCTCTTGTGGGTGTTTGGTTGAGTTTAGGCGCATGGCATGTCAGGTCAGGAAGATGAAGGCGCCACCATCTTAGAGGAGGCCTTGACTAGCACATCCCAGATTGTTTTCGGCTTAAGCTTTTGCTTAGAGCCACTGTAGACCATTGTGGATGGTGCTAGAAGATCTTGGCAAGTTGCGGAGACGGCAGGTGGTATCGAGTGGGTTGGGAAGCACTGTTGATTGGCTGTATGTCCTTTGGAGGTGTAGAGCTCTAAGCTTGGTCGGCTTCACGCATGTACCCCCCCATAGGTTTTTTTTGTGTGTTTCTTTATTCTTTACATTTTGTTTGTGAAGAGTAGGGATACTATGTACCCCTTACTCATTCACAGAGGCAGTGGTATCTGGACCCACTTCTTTTTAAAGAGGACCACTAGACTATGATAAGCCCCTTGCCTACAGACCCCACAACCACTTGGGCCAGGGTTGTAGGTAAGAGGCCCTTGTCCTCATACACATGGGACAAGGTGCTTTGTCAGGGGGGTTTCCCCCTGACAAGGTACCCTCTCCATGTTGACCTGACCTGGTATTGTTAAGGAGGGGGCACGGCACACCCTGGTTGCCCTGTTTCCTTGACAGCAGGACTGCATTCACAGATAATAGGTTGGTAAGGATTTGGGGGGACACTGACATTTTTTCTTGTTTTTTTGTGTGGGGAACCCTCTTAAACCCTCCATGTCTGGAATGGATTTTAGGGAGCGAAATCTCTGGTTTTGTTTTTTTTTTTTTTGTGTAGGGCTCCCCCTTAACACCCATTAAAAACTCCCTTTGTAATGTACAGCGCTGAGGAAACTATTGGCGCTTTATAAATACTGTATAATAATAATAATAATAATAAAAAAACCTTCATCTAGAATAAAGTTTCTGGTATGATTTTTTTGTCATTCTTCAGCAAAAGTGACAAAAAATACTGGTAACTGAAACTTCCCCACCAGCTTCTTTGCTTTGTAGAAAAAAGTCCCCCGAAATACATACCAGACCCCTAGGACAATTTTTACAAAGAACACCAGGCTGGTAGGGAAATTACATTTATCAGCAATTTAAATAGTATTTTTACTTTGTAAATATACCCATTTTCTGTAACTACATACTATACATTTAGAGATTGTATAGATGCTCCACTTCACAGGCAGATTTAGGACATCCCCCAAATATGTTATGTAAAGGAAGTGGGAGTTTTTAATGTTCCACTTTATTAATAAAGATTCAGCGCCCATCGACTTTATTGGGGTTGGCATTAAAGTGGCAGCAAACTCTTCTTAACGTTTACCTACAGGGAAGCTTATAATAAAGTTTGACCAGAATATGTATATAGCCACTGGAATCAATAAACTAATATGTGAAGTTGTATATATATGTGAAAGAGCAGCTAATCCAACCCTTAACCACTTCCAGTCCGGACACTTCCCCCCCATCCGGTCCGGACACTTTCCCCCCCATCCGGTCCGGACACTTTCATCCCTTTTCCAGTCCGGACACTTTCCCCCCCTTCCAGTCCGGACACTTTCATCCCTTTTCCAGTCCGGACACTTTCCCCCCCTTCCAGTCCGGACACTTTCACCCCCTTCCAGTCCAGACACTTTCCTCCCTTCCAGTCCGGACACTTCCCCCTCTTCCAGTCCGGACACTTTCATCCCTCTTCCAGTCCGGACTCTGTCCCCCCCTTCCAGTCCGGACACTTTCACCCCTTCCAGTCCGGACACTTTCCCCCCCTTCCAGTCCGGACACTTTCATCCCTCTTCCAGTCCGGACACTTTCATCCCTCTTCCAGTCCGGACACTTCCCCCCCTTCCAGCCCGGACACTTTCATCCCTCTTCCAGTCCGGACACTTTCATCCCTCTTCCAGTCCGGACACTTCCCCCCCTTCCAGTCCGGACACTTTCATCCCTTCCAGTCCGGACACTTTCCCCCCCTTCCAGCCCGGACACTTTCATCCCTCTTCCAGTCCGGACACTTTCATCCCTCTTCCAGTCCTGACACTTCCCCCCCTTCCAGTCCAGACACTTTCCCCCCCTTCCAGTCCTGACACTTCCCCCCCTTCCAGTCCGGACACTTTCACCCCCTTCCAGTCCGGACACTTCCCCCCCTTCCAGTCCGGACACTTTCCCCCCTTCCAGCCCGGACACTTTCATCCCTCTTCCAGTCCGGACACTTTCATCCCTCTTCCAGTCCTGACACTTCCCCCCCTTCCAGTCCGGACACTTCCCCCCCTTCCAGCCCGGACACTTTCCCCCCCTTCCAGCCCGGACACTTTCATCCCTCTTCCAGTCCGGACACCAAAGCTAAGGGTTTTAGCTCTTTACTGACTATCCACTGTGCAATCCAACAAAGTTTTAAAATGGCAACACTTATAAAATGGGGTCATTTGGAGGGGCGGGGGGTTGCACTATCCTGTCATTTCAGGTCCTCCAAAACCGGAGTGAGGAAGTGACATGAGGAAATATGCCCTTTGAGAGCCTGAAGGTGGTCATTGGATTTTGGGGGCCTGTATGTGCAGAGGCTGCCAAAAAGTCTCTCACATGTGGTATCCCCAAACTCGGTAGAAGTGGCAGAATGTGTTTTGAGGTGTTATTCCACATATACCCATGGCGTGCGTGACTAATATACCATTTAAGTGCCAACTTTGTGTAGAAAAAATAAATAATTTTTCTGTCACATTGTGAAACTTTGTTGCAAAAAGTAAAATATTCCATGGACTCAACATGCCTCTCAGCAAATTCCTCAGGGTGTCTACTTTTCCAAAAAAGGATCATTAGGGGGGATTTTGCACTTCCCTGGCATTTTAGGACCTCCAAAACTGTGATAGGCAGTCAGAAAGTAAAAGATGTGTAAATTCCAGTATTTATCCCATAGTTTATCCCATATAAATTTCACACAAACCAATCAATACACACTTATTGGAATTTTATTTTTTACCAAAGACATTTAGCAGAATATATTTTGGCCTAAGCATACGACTACATTTGAGTTTATTGAATATTTTTAGAATGTAGAAAATATTGTTTTTTTGCGTTCTTTTTGGAGGCACTTCCACCAGTATCCTTTTTAGGCATGTTTGTTTGCACAGAAACACACACCGGCATGTTGCCTATCACATTTCTTGAGGTGCTAAAATTCCAAGAAAATAACAAAAAAACAAATGACCCATTTTTGGGAAGTCGACACCAAGGAATTTGCATGTTGAGTCCATGGAAGATTTATTTTTTGACACACATATTTGGATATTTTTTAACACAAAGTTGTCTTTTAAATTATATATTGCTCATATATGACATGGGAATATGTGGAATAACACCCCAAAACACATTCTGGTCCAAACTGAACCAATGAACTATGTAAAAATATACAATATAATGCTGATTCTTCTGATGCGGCCTTCAAACTGTGCCTCCACAGGCCAGATTTTCCTCTCGATATCTAAGGCCTGCAGTTCTAATTATTTTTATAAAGACGCTTCCCTATGTCTCCACTTTAACAGCCTCATGCTGAGGGTACGCAAATATGCGGCCTCTCAGTGGCTGGGCCTTGACACCAAGCAGCCACATGTTTGCACACAATTTGTAAACAAAGATGTGCTGAGAACGCGCACCCTGCACGCTCCCAGCACATGTGTCGGCATCCCGTGGAAAGGTCCTGATCTTTCCTTGCAATCAGGATCTTTGCGATCATGTGACAGCCAATCATGGCCAAACATGACCCTAAACCCCGGCCCGCCTCCCGCTCTCAGAAACCCCTTAAAGGGCTGGGAGGTGCTTGCACAAAGGGGTTAAGGCTTGTTGGTGCTGCCATCAAAAAATAGTGACACTGGCCACTTTTTAGCCACTCAAACCTAAGGGCTGAAGTGCTAATGATTTTTAGGAAGACAGCCACCTGTGTCTTCTGTTTCTGTATTTTGGCCAGTTTGGCTACCAATCTGGGATGACCCTGGACAGTTGTACCCAACCAAAGCTAAGGGTTCTAGCTCTTTACTGACTATCCACTGTGCAATCCAACCAAGTGTTAAAATGGCAACCCTTATAAAATGTAACTACAAAATGATGGAAGCTAAAAGAAAAGCCGTGTTCCTTTTGTAGTGTGTTAGGTCCCTCTGTCCACTAACCAAGAAGTAATAGAGGTGATAAAACTATAAAAAATACTTACAGTGGATTTTAAATTCAAATGCTGAAGATTGTACTCAGTTATAGAAAAGGGGCTCTCAAGGGGTTATAAATTACATCTTAAGAGACCTTTAATGAGGCTTTCAGCTTTGTGTTCCTACAACACAACAGACTGTCCTGAGGGAATGCCAACAATTTATATAAGAATTAGTAATTATCTGGTACAAATGTCTCCAGGTGAACCTGAGTATCATGTGCAGGCACAACATATATGTTTTCCTATTGATAAATCCTCAGACTGATCATTTGATGACTGCTTTATGCTGATAAACTAAAAACAAAGATTAATACAAGGAATCTGCCAGAGATTACCTCTTGTGGGTCCATCAGACCATCCACTGACCACGAATACACTTTGTGTGCTCTTCCATCTGATCTCTCTGATGACTGCAGGACTGCCAACATCTTATATAAGAATACATCATTAGCTGCCAGAAATGTCGGCATGTAACCCTGAGTGTAATGTGTAGGTACTCCGTACAGGTTTGTCCTATTAATAAATCCTCAGATCCATAATTTTATTACCGTTCTATAGTGATACATAAAACAGAGAGAAAGAAAAATGAATAATATGAGGAATCTGACAGAGATTTCCTCTTTTACCCTCGTAGGTCTATCAGACCATCCACTGACCATGAATGCACTTTTTGGGCTTTTCCTTCTGATCTATCTGATGACTCTTATCACAAACCTTCTTATATTTTTCTTGGTCCTCACTGACTCCCATCTGCACAACCCAATGTATTTTTTTCTTGCCAACTTGGCATTTCTGGACATGTCCTATTCATCAGTGACTGCACCAAGGATGCTCTATGACTTGGTCACAAAAATTCAATCAATATCCATTCCTGCCTGTATATCCCAAGTCTTTTTCTATCTCTGCTTTGCTTGCTCAGAACTTTCCTTGCTCTCGGCTATGTCCTACGACCGCTACATTGCCATCTGCCGCCCCCTACATTACAAACTAATGATGTCTTGGAGGGTCTGTGCTCGTATGGCCTCCATGGTCTGGGTTGTAGGATGTTCTGTCTCTTTGCTCCATACTTTACTTTTGCTCAGGTTGTCCTTCTGCAGACCAGCTTCCATCCACAACTTCTTTTGTGACCTTCCTCATGTGATTCAAATTACATGTACTGACCCCTTCATAAACATGGTGGTCATATTCTTAACAGGTGCTACTTTTGGATTAGGAATCATTCTTATGACCTTTCTTCCATATGTCTATATTCTTAGTACCAGGGCTTTCTTTCTGCCGGAACGCGGCGGTACTGCGTTCCGCCACCTTTTTCTTCTTGTCCCCGCTCACCGACTGCCTCTGCAGAGCTGACAAGCTATGCAGAGCAGCGAAAGTGACAGGTGCCGGACGCGGCTTGTTTATGTCATGCTTGCGCGTGCCCGGCACCTGTCACTGCCGCTGCTCACAGCCGGTGAGCGGGGACATGCACGCTTCACCCCCCCCCTCTACCGCCAGCGTGTAAACATCGGGGGCGCGCGGCCACCCCCATAGGAAAGGTGTATCTTAGTACACCCGGCGGTGCGCGCTGACGTCATCACGCCCTCTGCTCGTCGATCCTACCATAGCGCGGATCGTCAGCATCAGGTAAGGAGCGGCGATACAATTTTTCTCGCTTTTCTTGCTAATGTGGGGGGGGGCAGTGTTACTCGCTATTCTTACTAATGTGGGGGGGGGGGCGGTGTTAATTCCATACATTTACTTTTATAGCCCCTCCCAAATTTTACTTGCATTCCTGTTCTCTAAAGGGGTGGTCCTAGGGTTTGATGGGGGCGTGGCCAGGTTTGGGTGGGGGAGTTCCACCACCTTTCCTCTGAGAAAAAAAGCCCTGCTTAGTACCATCCTCAGAATCCGTAGTAAGACTGGAAAGAGGAAAGCGTTCTCCACCTGCACCTCACACCTCACCGTGGTCTTCATCTTTTATGGATCTTTAATTTTTATTTACTTTGTTCCATCTTCCAGCAATATGGCCATTTTAAATAAACTGTCTACAGTCATATCTGCCCTCATTAACCCATTGCTGAATCCTCTGATCTACAGCCTGAGGAACAAAGATCTCATGGAGGCACTTATGAGGTCTTATTATCACTTACAGTTGATCCGGGCGTCAGAAGTGACATTCACGGTGGTCCGGAAGTCAGCAGGGGATATCTTTTAGGTGATTGGGAGTTTCCCTCCCTAGAAGCGAGTGTTTTGAGGTGGATACTTGCAGGTTTGGGTGAAGATTTAACTAACTGATTCATTTGGTGGTCTGTGTTAGTGTCTTCATACCCTGATGGCTCACTTGTATCGTTGCCTTTGGATATTTGGTGGATGGTGCTACACCGGTACTTATTACATCTAAATATGACAGATGGAGGCAAATTAGGTGGGAATTGTGTGCAATGTGGTTATGCTCCCTGTTTCCTTATGGCGGATTTTTGTTTATTTTACAGCTTGCATCTCCTGATTCCATCTTGGGGGGTTTTAGGGCTGGTGGCATCATTGATCCCCATGTAGATCTGCTCCAACTTCAGGTAGGTTATATTGATGTAGTTATAAGTGAGGGTTTTTGTGGAAATATCACTTTATGTGGGCTAAAAATAATATTACCTACACACACTCACCGGCCACTTTATGAGGTCCACCTTGCTAGTCCCAGGTTGGACCCGCTTTTGCCTTCATTCTTGGTGGCATAGATTCTACAAGGTGTTGGAAACATTCCTCAGAGATTTTGCCCCCTATTGACATGATAGCATCACGCAGTTGCTGCAGATTTGTCGGCTGCACATCCATGAACCGTTGAAAGAAGGCAGGATGGATCCATGCTTCCATGTTGTTTACACCAAATTCTGGCCCTACCATCATCATCTTATTGCAGGTGAAATCCAGACTCATCGCACCCGGCAACGTTTCTCCAATCTTCTATTGTCCAATTTTGGTGAGCCTGTGCGAATTGTAGCCTCTGTTTCCTGTTCATAGCTGACAGGAGTGGAACCCGGTGTGGTCTTCTGCTGATAGGAGTGGCACCCGGTGTGGTCTTCTGCTGACAGGAGTGGCACCCAGTGTGGTCTTCTGCTGCTGTAGTCCTTCTACTTCAAGGTTGGACATGTTGGGAGATGGTATTCTGCATACCTTGGGTGTAACGAGGGATTACTGGAGTTACTGTTGCCTTTCTATCATCTGGAACCAGTCTGCCCATTCTCCTCTGACCTCAACAAAACATTTTCCTCCACACAACTGCCGATCACTGGATATTTTCTCTTCTTCAGACCATTCTCTGATGGTTGTGCATGAAAATCCCAGTAGATCAGCAGTTTTTTATATGCCAATACCCATGCCACATTTAAAGTCACCTAAATCCCCTTTCTTCCCCATTCTGATGCTCGGTTTGAACTTCAGCAAGTCTTCTTCACCACGTCTAGATGCCTTAATGCATTGAGTTGCTGCCATGTGATTGGCTCATTAGCAATTTGTGTTACCGAGCCATTGAACAAGCAGCTGGTGAGTGTATATAAGGGTTGCCAAAGTATCTCGGGCGGTTCTTTTTTAGCCATCATTATGTTTTTTCAGTTATCTGCATACCGTGGGGTTAATGTGGGACTTACTAAGTCCACTTGGTATAGTTAATACATGAAAGTGAGAATGTTGATGGATTGTTGTTCAAACAAGGGGCCTACTAATGTTATGGATATTATGTATTTCTTTATAGGGATTTATGGTGCCCATCTCCACTATCACTATCAGTGGGAGGAATAGTGTCCCATCATTGGTATCAGTGGGAGGAATAGTGTCCCATCATTGGTGTCAGTGGGAGGAATAGTGCCCCATCATTGGTATCAGTGGGAGGAATAGTGCCCCATCATTGGTGTCAGTGGGAGGAATAGTGCCCCATCATTGGTGTCAGTGGGAGGAATAGTGTCCCATCATTAGTGTCAGTGGGAGGAATAGTGCCCCATCATTGGTGTCAGTGGGAGGAATAGTGTCCCATCATTATTTCAGTGGGAGGAATAGTGCCCCATCATTGGTGTCAGTGGGAGGAATAGTGCCCCATCATTGGTGTCAGTGGGAGGAATAGTGCCCCATCATTGGTGTCAGTGGGAGGAATAGTGTCCCATCATTGGTGTCAGTGGGAGGAATAGTGCCCCATCATTGGTGTCAGTGGGAGGAATAGTGTCCCATCATTGGTATCAGTGGGAAGAATAGTGCCCCATCATTGGTATCAGTGGGAGGAATAGTGCCCCATCATTGGTGTCAGTGGGAGGATTAGTGCCCCATCATTGGTGTCAGTGGGAGGAATAGTGTCCCATCATTGGTATCAGTGGGAGGAATAGTGCCCCATCATTGGTGTCAGTGGGAGGAATAGTACCCCATCATTGGTGTCAGTGGGAGGAATAGTGTCCCATCATTGGTGTCAGTGGGAGGAATAGTGCCCCATAATTGGTGTCAGTGGGAGGAATAGTGCCCCATCATTGGTGTCAGTGGGAGGAATAGTGCCCCATCATTGGTGTTAGTGGGAGGAATAGTGTCCCATCATTGGTGTCAGTGGGAGGAATAGTGTCCCATCATTGGTGTCAGTGGGAGGAATAGTGTCCCATCATTGGTATCAGTGGGAAGAATAGTGCCCCATCATTGGTATCAGTGGGAGGAATAGTGCCCCATCATTGGTGTCAGTGGGAGGATTAGTGCCCCATCATTGGTGTCAGTGGGAGGAATAGTGTCCCATCATTGGTATCAGTGGGAGGAATAGTGCCCCATCATTGGTGTCAGTGGGAGGAATAGTACCCCATCATTGGTGTCAGTGGGAGGAATAGTGTCCCATCATTGGTGTCAGTGGGAGGAATAGTGCCCCATCATTGGTGTCAGTGGGAGGAATAGTGCCTCTTATTATTGGGAGAAATAGTACCCCAAGGGCCAGATAAAGGCTAGCAAAGGGCCATATCTGGCCCTTGGGCCGCAGTTTGAAGACCCCTGGTATATACCATTGGTAGTTATTAGTATTTATGTATTTTTCTTTACCTTCCACCTGCCAGGGGATCACTATGGTGTCCTTATGCTGCAGCGAATATTGTTTTTTACCTGACAAATGGTTGTGTAAATGAATCCTTGTATATAACGATTGTACGTCATGTAAACATTAGTTTGTCTATATTGCTTATACAGTGAAGGAAATGTGTATTTGCTCCCCCCTGATGGTGAATGTTCGCCCCTCACACAGAAATGATCGGTCTAACAATGGAATGTTCGCCCCTCACACAGAAACGATCGGTCTAACAATGGAATTTCGCCCCTCACACAGAAATGATCGGTCTAACAATGGAATGTTGGCCCCTCACACAGAAATGATCGGTCTAACAATGGAATGTTCGCCCCTCACACAGAAATGATCGGTCTAACAATGGAATGTTCGCTGTAACACTGAGAGACAGAATACAACAACAAATTCAGCAGAAATGCGTCTAACAAATGATGACGGATCTGCATGTTCATGAGGGAAAGAAGGATTTGATCCCCTATCATTCAGCAGGATTTCTGGCTCCCAGGTGTCTCTCATACAGGTAACAAGCTGAGATTAGAAGCAGTCTCTTAAAGGGAGTGCTGCTAATCTCATTGTGTTACCTGTATAAAAGACACCTGTCCACAGGAGCCATCAAACCATCAGATTCCAAACTCTCCACCATGGCAAAGACCAAAGAGCTGTCCAAGGATGTCAGGGACAAGATGGTAGACCTACACAAGGCTGGACTGGGCTACCAAACTATGGCCAAGCAGCTTGGTGAGAAGGTGACAACAGTTGGTGCAATCATTCACAAATGGAAGAAACACAAAACATGTGTCAGTCTCCCTAGGTCTGGTGCACCATGCAAGATCTCCCCTCGTGGAGTGTCAATGATCATGAGAACAGTGAGGAATCATCCCAGAACTACACGTGAGGATCTTGTCAATGATCTCCAGGCAGCTGGGACCACAGTCACCAAGAAAACAATTGGTAACACACTACGCCGACAAGGACTGAAATCCTGCAGTGCCGCAAGGTCCCTCTGCCCAAGAAAGCCCATGTCCAGGCCCTTCTGAAGTCTGCCACTGAACATCTGAATGATGCCGAGGAGGACTGGTGGAAGTGTTGTGGTCAGAGGAGACCAAAATCCAGCTCTTTGGCATCAACTCAACTCGCTGTGTTTGGAGGAGGAGGAATGCTGCCTATGACCCCAAGAACACCATCCCAACTGTGAAACATGGTAGAGGAAACATTCTGCTTTGGGGGTGTTTTCTGCTAAGGGGACAGGGCAACTGCACCACATCAAAGGGACGATGGACGGGGCAATATACCATCAAATCTTGGGTGAGAACCTTCTTCCCTCAGCCAGGGCATTGGAAATGGGTGGTGGATGGGTGTTCCAGCATGACAATGACCCAAAACACACGACCAAGGCAACAAAGGAGCTGCTCAAGAAGAAGCACATTAAGGTCCTGGAGTGCCCTAGCCAGTCTCCAGACCTTCTTCCGACTGAAAATCTGTAGAGGGATCTGAACGTTCGAGTTGCCAAACGTCAGCCACCAAACCTTAATGACTTGGAGAGGATCTGCCAAGAGGAGTGGGCCAAAATCCCTCCTGAGATGTGTGCGAACCTGGAGGCCAACTACAGGAAACGTCTGACCTCTGTGAATGCCAACAAGGGATTGGCCACCAAGTACTAAGTCATGTTTTGTGAAGGGGATCCAATCCTTTTTTCCCTCTTGAACATTCAGATCAGTCATCATTTGTTAGACGCATTTCTGCTGAATTTGTTGTTGTATTCTGTCTCTCAGTGTTACACCGAACATTCCATTGTTAGACCGATCATTTCTGTGTGAGGGGCGAACATTCCATTGTTAGACCGATCATTTCTGTGTGAGGGGCGAACATTCCATTGTTAGACCAATCGTTTCTGTGTGAGGGGCGAACATTCCATTGTTAGACCGATCGTTTCTGTGTGAGGGGCGAACATTCACCATCAGGGGGGAGCAAATACACATTTCCTGCACTGTGTGTGTTTATTTTATTTTGTAGAAGTTTCTGCTGTATCCTACTTTTCCCTGAAGAAGATTCCGATTGTGAATTGAAACGCGTTGAGGTTGTACAATTTGGGAGATAATTCTCCCGGTTACAGATGAAGCAGATTGCTTTGCCATTGATATGGATGTATATACCGCTTGGCTACATTATGTATGATATCTCTGTTACCTCTTTGAAGAAGCTAAGAATAAATACAACAAACTCTTAACTGTTGTGTTTCAATTATAGATGGTGCTGTTAAAGCAAAAAAAGTATGCCTGTGTGTATATATATATATATAGTGACAGTGTGACGACCTATCACAGTGTAGAAAGGATATGTCACCCGGGATTCTCAACAAGGCAGGTTGAGGGGCTCCAGGGTACTTGTTTAATACAAAGGAAACTGGCTTTTCACTTTCCTCCTTTGTTTGTAAGGCCCATTTTGGGACCCGGAGCCGGGAGATTTCAAAGTGATTTGGGAGGGATGAAATCTCCAATCCTGGGACCAGGTTTTGGGAATGGCCAGGAGACTGATTGGTCCGGTGTGTGGGCTTCTTCTAGAGTCAGGACCAGGGTTCTGGGCTCCACCCTCCTGAGGAGTCCATGTGGGTGCAAGAGAGCAGCCACAGGTGTGCATGGTGGGAGAGAGAAGTCTGACGGGGCCCAAGCCTGTGGGCTGGAGAAGCAGGAGCGCTGGGAAAGGGCGCTAAACCAAGTGCAGGGTGTTGTATGTGAATGGTCCCAGAGGACCAAGGCATGAAGCCTGAGCAGCGGTGCTGCTAAAGAGAACCAGGAGGCTGAATCTATGATTTTGTTTGCATTAATGGTGGATACCCCTGTGTGGGGAACCTGTGTTGTGTGGAACTTTCATTTAAATAAAAGTGGGCAAAAACGGCCCTTAAAAAGAAGAAAGCGAGTGGCTGAGGGTTGTTAAAGCTCCACCCTTGGTGCTGATTCCCACAATATATATATATCTTCAGAATAACTGCATCTATAGGTCTTTAAGTAGCACAATGTTCTCATAAATACCATACCTGACAAATGGATAAAAATGTGACAAAAATTTTACATATTTTGCATAATTAATACTATTTCAAATAGTGTCACTAAATTAATTTCTCCTTTTTACCTTCCCAAGTACAAGGACCCCAAACACGTGTTGGTTTTGACATAGGATACAGTATGTTATAATATGTTATTAGTAAGCGTAAGCCCTATAGACAATATTGACCCTTAGTTCACTGAATAATTCCAGATATTATAAAGAAGGGCAAAGGCATAAGTCACAGTGTCAACCAGAAAATGGCAGAGGGTCTTAGACTGTGTAAAGGCCCAACATGTTAGTCTGGGGTGGTCATGAACTTTTGGTGTCTATGAATTGTAGGGTGGAAAATGTGGTCAAGGGGTGCCCGTAGCGAAAGAAAGAGAAGAATAACGCAAGGCCGACATGACTAGGTGAAGAGGGAGAAAAGACAGGAAAGGGTTAAGTTAAAGGGGAAGGGCTAGGAAAGATAGTAAGGTTACCTGATTGGTGTTAGTAGGTTTGGGTGGGATCATCCTGAATCTTTGGGGAGTGCTGGGGGGTCGGACGTGCCAGTGCTGGTTAGCAGCTGAAGAGAGAAGTTCCCACCCGCCCTCCCCTGGGGTGTTTGTTCTGTTTGGCTTGTTTAGTTTGGTGGCAGTTGTTGGTCTTGGTAGGTTGTTAATGGTTTGTGATGATAAGTGTATGGTTGGGACCCATCTGTGGTATGGTTGGGACCCATCTGTGGTATGGTTGGGACCCATCTGTGGTATGGTGTGCCCGGGTAAATTCCAGTTAACCAAGGTTTAACTGGAAGGTGGAGGTCTACCTGCGGAAGGTGTGTCCTTGTCTCCGAGTCGGTGCGTTGAAGCTGGAGGCCTAGTAGGAACATTAAGGTGAAGGTTCCGCAGGGGGAGATCAATATTGCTTTGGGTGCCTGCCTAGACCAACAACTCATTCCATAAGTTTATGGAGGTTTCTGTTTTAAGGAATGTTTTCTGTATATTTAAGTTAAATTGTTAATAAAAGGCCATGAAGGCCATTTTACTACAGCAAAGTGTGGTCTCCTTTTATTGGTGGAGGGAGTGTTGGGAAATGGGGGGGTTTTTGGAAGTTGGGTAAGTATGTTTTTGGGGGTGTTAGCATTTGACAACACATCTCTTCTACACTATTCTGTCAAGGTCCTACCTTTTCCCTGTGGTTATGTTACTTCATGTGCTGGTGTCCATCTTGGATTCTGCTGTGCATGATGGGAGCCCTTTTATGCCTTCAGGTTTCTGTGGTCCATCCTCCAGAGGGGTGTGGCTGATGACATATAAGCCTGTGGCCCGCACATGCTCTTTGCACTTGTGTCTTGTGTCTTTGTGTTGCTGTTACTCTGTTCTGACTCTCGTGACTCTCCTGGTATCTGATTCGGCTTGTGACTTGACTATTCTTTGTATTCTCCCTTGATCTGACCCTCTGTTGCTGAACCCGGCTCGTGACCTGTGATTCTCGTCTGCTGTCCTGTACTGTTTTGTCCTGTTGGTGTTGACCCGGCCTGTCTGACTACTCTTTTGTCTCTTCCACCAGCTACACGCCATTGGCGGCGGCCATTACCGCAGCTGAGGTGTCTCGGGGGCCGCGACCTGGTTCCTGGCTGCGTCAAGTCCATCCCCACCATCAGGGGCCCTGGTGAAGGGCAGCCTGGGACTTAGACTCCGCGCCCTGAGGGACTTCGGTCTGTGGGTGGTGGTTGTCGTCAGCCAGTGCGTTACATTGTTAGGCCTGCCTGTCCGTTCCTCAGCTCCTGCCCTGACATATTCATGATCTAGTAGTTTTCATGTGCACCGTGTCTGTAGGTAGAAAGTGACTACTGGGGCATCTAGCGAACATGAACACCCCAATACATCATACACTGATATATGTTGGAAGAAAATGTGGGGGAAGAGGGGGGAGGGGGAAAGGGGAGGGGTTGTGGTAAAGGGGCAAAGGGCCTGTGGAGGAAAAAACAGAAGGTTAAAAAGATTAAACAATAATTTCATGGGAGATTGTAGCAACATCAATTAGTGAAAATGTAAATATCTGGGTATGTATACAGTGATGAAGTAGCCATGCTCAGACTCACTAGGGGTAAGGGTGGATAAAGAAAAGACAAGGTCCCATGCATCTATGAGGGTGCTGTCAGTCCATGGAATCTTCAGAGGCAGGTGCAGGTAAAGTGTAATGGCCTCTCTTGTGGGTGTTCGGTTGAACTTTGGGTCCTGGTGAGGCCTGAAGCTTCTTGAGGGAGCAGGATGCTGCTCGATGTTTGGAGCCCTCAGTACTGAACTCAGCTGGGGCAAGATGAAGGTCTTGAAGTGGGATTTGGAGATCCTTGGCCGACTTGCAGAGATAAAAGGATCTCTTGTAAGAGAAGCGGACCGAGAAGGGAAAGCCCCAATGGTAGGTGACTTGGTGTTGTGGCAATATATGCAGGTGAGGCTTCATGGCTCTCCTTTTGGCTAGAGTAAGTTGGTCTAATGAGAGGTCATGGAAGATTTGGTAGTGGTGACCTTGAAAAACCAGAGTCTCCTTATGGTGGGACGCTATCACTAGTTGTTCATTAGTGCAGAAGCAGTGGAGTTTCACCACAATATCTCATGGGGGGCCCTCATCTGAATGTGGGGCCATGGTTCTGTGGATTCTATTCATCTCAAGATGCTCCATGGGTATCGGTAGAGCAAATTCTTGGAATAGCACAGTAATAGTGGTTTGGAGATCTTCCACAGTTTCAGGTATTCCTCAGGTGGGCAAAATTCAAATGCCTGGCCCTGTTCTCAAAGTCCTCTAGGCCGGGCCTGGAGGGTGTAGTTTTCTTCTAGCAGGGCCTCTACTTCCTCCGAATGGTTGCTAGTGAGGATGTCCAGGTCATCTGCCCTCTATTCAAGTACTGAAGTGCATCGGCTTAAATCGCGAATTTTGCGGGTCAGTTTTTCAGTGATGGTGTCTGAGGTGATTTTTAGAGCCTTGGTAATCATCCGCACAATTTGGTAGAGTAGGACTGGCTGTGAGTTGTCAAATTGCAAAGCCAGGGCAGTCACACCAAAGTCAGTGCCTGACTAACCGTCTGTTGCAGCCACAGGCTGAGTCAGTTTAGGCGCATGGCATGTCAGGTCGGGAAGATGGAGGCGCCACCATCTTAGAGGAGGCCTTGACTAGCACATCCCAGATTGTTTTCGGCTTAAGCTTTTGCTTAGAGCCACTGTAGACCATTGTGGATGGTGCTAGAAGATCTTGGCAAGTTGCGGAGACGGCAGGTGGTATCGAGTAGGTTGGGAAGCACTGCTGATTGGCTGTATGTCCTTTGGAGGTGTAGAGCTCTAAGCTTGGTCGGCTTCACGCATGTACCCCCCCATAGGTTTTTTTTGTGTGTTTCTTTATTCTTTACATTTTGTTTGTGAAGAGTAGGGATACTATGTACCCCTTACTCATTCACAGAGGGAGTGGTATCTGGACCCACTTCTTTTTAAAGAGGGCCACTAGACTATGATAAGCCCCTTGCCTACAGACCCCACAACCACTTGGGCCAGGGTTGTAGGTAAGAGGCCCTTGTCCTCATACACATGGGACAAGGTGCTTTGTCAGGGGGGTTTCCCCCTGACAAGGTACCCTCTCCATGTTGACCTGACCTGGTATTGTTAAGGAGGGGGCACGGCACACCCTGGTTGCCCTGTTTCCTTGACAGCAGGACTGCATTCACAGATAATAGGTTGGTAAGGATTTTGGGGGGACACTGACATTTTTTCTTGTTTTTTTGTGTGGGGAACCCTCTTAAACCCTCCATGTCTGGAATGGATTTTAGGGAGCGAAATCTCTGGTTTTGTTTTTGTTTTTTTTTGTGTAGGGCTCCCCCTTAACACCCATAAAAAACCTTCATCTAGAACAGCGGTTCTCAACCTGGGGGTCGCGACCCCTTTGGGGGTCGAACGACCATTTCCCAGGGGTCGCCTAAGACCATCGGAAAACACATATTTCCGATGGTCTTAGGAACCGAGACACCGCTCCTCTGACTCAGTCGATGTGTGGGCGGGATGACACGCTGCCCTGTCACCTGGCCACACCTCCGGGATCCCTCAACAACTCCGCCTCCTCGCCGCTGATTGGCCACCGGAACTGTAGCTCAGGAGAGGCATACAGGCGGCCAATCACCGGCGAGGAGGTGGAGCTTGGAGAGGAGGAGCCGAGCGGCAGCGCGCGTAGATCTAAGAAGATCGAGGGAACTGCCGGAGTAAGTGAAGAGGAGAGCGGCCAGAGAAGGAAGACAGCTGACAGGTAAGTGAGAGAGCGAGCCCAGGCTGGAGCAGGGGTCAGCAAGGTAAGTATCATTGGTGTCAGTGGGAGGAATAGTGCCCCATCATTTGTGTGACTAATACCAACAATGGGGCACTATTTCTCCCACTGACACCAATGATGGGGCACTATTTCCTCCCCCCCCGCACTGACACCAATGATGGGGCACTATTCCTCCCCCCCCACTGAAACCAACGATGGGGCACTATTCCTCCCCCCCACAGACACCAACGATGGGGCACTATTCCTCCCCCCACTGACACCAAGAATGGGGCACTATTCCTCCCCCCACCGACACCAACGATGGGGCACTATTCCCCCCCCTGACCACAAAGATGGGGCACTATTTCCCCCTCCACCACACTGACATCAATGATGGGGCACTATTCCTCCCACTGACACCAATGATGGGGCACTATTCCTCCCACTGACACCAATGATGGGGCACTATTCCTCCCACTGACACCAATGATGGGGCACTATTCCTCCCACTGACACCAATGATGGGGCACTATTCCCCCCACTGACACCAATGATGGGGCACTATTCCCCCCACTGACACCAGTGATGGGGCACTATTCCCCCCACTGACACCAATGATGGGGCACTATTCCTCCCCCTGATACCAATGATGGGACACTATTCCTCCCACTGATACCAATGATGGGACACTATTCCTCCCACTGACACCAATGATGGGGCACTATTCCCCCCACTGACACCAATGATGGGGCACTATTCCCCCCACTGACACCAATGATGGGGCACTATTCCCCCCACTGACACCAATGATGGGGCACTTTTCCCCCCACTGACACCAATGATGGGGCACTATTCCTCCCACTGACACCAATGATGGGGCACTATTCCTCCCACTGACACCAATGATGGGGCACTATTCCTCCCACTGACACCAATGATGGGGCACTATTCCTCCCACTGACACCAATGATGGGGCACTATTCCTCCCACTGACACCAATGATGGGGCACTATTCCTCCCACTGACACCAATGATGGGGCACTATTCCTCCCACTGACACCAATGATGGGGCACTATTCCTCCCACTGACACCAATGATGGGGCACTATTCCCCCCACTGACACCAATGATGGGGCACTTTTCCCCCCACTGACACCAATGATGGGGCACTATTCCTCCCACTGACACCAATGATGGGGCACTATTCCTCCCACTGACACCAATGATGGGGCACTATTCCTCCCACTGATACCAATGATGGGGCACTATTCCTCCCACTGACACCAATGATGGGGCACTATTCCTCCCTCTGACACCAATGATGGGGCACTATTCCTCCCACTGACACCAATGATGGGGCACTATTCCTCCCACTGACACCAATGATGGGGCACTATTCCTCCCACTGATACCAATGATGGGGCACTATTCCTCCCACTGACACCAATGATGGGGCACTATTCCTCCCACTGACACCAATGATGGGGCACTATTCCTCCCACTGACACCAATGATGGGGCACTATTCCCCCCACTGACACCAATGATGGGGCACTATTCCCCCCACTGACACCAATGATGGGGCACTATTCCCCCACTGACACCAATGATGGGGCACTATTCCCCCCACTGACACCAATGTTGGGGCACTATTCCCCCCACTGACACCAACGATGGGGCACTATTCCCCCCACTGACACCAACGATGGGGCACTATTCCCCCCAATGACACCAACGTTGGGGCACTATTCCTCCCAATGACACCAACGATGGGGTACTATTCCCCCCACTGACACCAACGATGGGGCACTATTCCCCCCACTGACACCAACGATGGGGCACTATTCCCCCCACTGACACCAACGATGGGGCACTATTCCCCCCACTGACACCAACGATGGGGCACTATTCCCCCCACTGACACCAACGATGGGGCACTATTCCCCCCACTGACACCAACGATGAGGCACTATTCCCCCCACTGACACCAACGATGGGGCACTATTCCCCCCACTGACACCAACGATGAGGCACTATTCCCCCCACTGACACCAACGATGGGGCACTATTCCCCCCACTGACACCAACGATGGGGCACTATTCCCCCCACTGACACCAACGATGGGGCACTATTCCCCCCACTGACACCAACGATGGGGCACTATTCCCCCTACTGACACCAACGATGGGGCACTATTCCCCCCACTGACACCAACGATGAGGCACTATTCCCCCCACTGACACCAACGATGGGGCACTATTCCCCCCACTGACACCAACGATGGGGCACTATTCCCCCCACTGACACCAACGATGGGGCACTATTCCCCCCACTGACACCAACGATGGGGCACTATTCCCCCCACTGACACCAACGATGGGGCACTATTCCCCCCACTGACACCAACGATGGGGCACTATTCCCCCCACTGACACCAACGATGGGGCACTATTCATCCCACTGACATCAGTGATGGGGCACTAGTCCTCCCACTGCAAAATTACAGTTATGAAGTAGCAACGAAAATAATTTTATGGTTGGGGGTCACCACAACATGAGGAACTGTATTAAGGGGTCGCGGCATTAGAAAGGTTGAGAACCACTGATCAAGAATAAAGTTTCTGGTATGATTTTTTTTTCATTCTTCAGCAAAAGTGACAAAAAATACTGGTAACTGAAACTTCCCCACCAGCTTCTTTGCTTTGTAGAAAAAAGTCCCCTGAAATACATACCAGACCCCTAGGACAATTTTTACAAAGAACACCAGGCTGGTAGGGAAATTACATTTATCAGCAATTTAAATAGTATTTTTACTTTGTAAATATCCCCATTTTCTGTACTACATACTATACATTTAGAGATTGTATAGATGCTCCACTTCACAGGCAGATTTAGGACATCCCCCAAATATGTTATGTAAAGGAAGTGGGAGTTTTTAATGTTCCACTTTATTAATAAAGATTCAGCGCCCATCGACTTTTTTGGGGTTGGCATTAAAGTGGTAGAAAACTCTTCTTAACTTTTACCTGCAGGGAAGCTTATAATAAAGTTTGACCAGAATATGGATATAGCCACTGGAATCAATAAACTAATATGTGAAGTTGTATATATATGTGAAAGAGCAGCTAATCCAACCCTTAACCACTTCCAGTCCGGACACTTTCCCCCCCATCCGGTCCGGACACTTTCCCCCCCATCCGGTCCGGACACTTTCATCCCTTTTCCAGTCCGGACACTTTCACCCCCTTCCAGTCCGGACACTTTCCTCCATTCCAGTCCGGACACTTCCCCCTCTTCCAGTCCGGACACTTTCATACCTCTTCAAGTCCGGACTCTGGCCCCCCCTTCCAGTCCGGACACTTTCCCCCCCTTCCAGTCCGGACACTTTCACCCCCTTCCAGTCCGGACACTTTCCCCCCCTTCCAGTCCGGACACTTTCACCCCCTTCCAGTCCGGACACTTTCCTCCATTCCAGTCCGGACACTTCCCCCTCTTCCAGTCCGGACACTTTCATCCCTCTTCCAGTCCGGACTCTGGCCCCCCCTTCCAGTCCGGACACTTTCACCCCTTCCAGTCCGGACACTTTCCCCCCCTTCCAGTCCGGACACTTTCATCCCTCTTCCAGTCCGGACACTTTCATCCCTCTTCCAGTCCGGACACTTCCCCCCCTTCCAGCCCGGACACTTTCATCCCTCTTCCAGTCCGGACACTTTCATCCCTCTTCCAGTCCGGACACTTCCCCCCCTTCCAGTCCGGACACTTTCACCCCCTTCCAGTCCGGACACTTTCACCCCCTTCCAGTCCGGACACTTTCCCCCCCTTCCAGCCCGGACACTTTCATCCCTCTTCCAGTCCGGACACTTTCATCCCTCTTCCAGTCCTGACACTTCCCCCCCTTCCAGTCCGGACACTTTCACCCCCTTCCAGTCCGGACACTTTCCCCCCCTTCCAGCCCGGACATTTTCATCCCTCTTCCAGTCCGGACACCAAAGCTAAGGGTTTTAGCTCTTTACTGACTATCCACTGTGCAATCCAACAAAGTTTTAAAATGGCAACACTTATAAAATGGGGTCATTTGGAGGGGCGGGGGGTTGCACTATCCTGTCATTTCAGGACCTCCAAAACCGGAGTGAGGAAGTGACATGAGGAAATATGCCCTTTGAGAGCCTGAAGGTGGTCATTGGATTTTGGGGGCCTGTATGTGCAGAGGCTGCCAAAAAGTCTCTCACATGAGGTATACCCAAACTCGGTAGAAGTGGCAGAATGTGTTTTGAGGTGTTATTCCACATATACCCATGGCGTGCGTGAGTAATATACCATTTAAGTGCCAACTTTGTGTAGAAAAAATAAATAATTTTTCTGTCACTTTGTAAAACTTTGTTGCAAAAAGTAAAATATTCCATGGACTCAACATGCCTCTCAGCAAATTCCTCAGGGTGTCTACTTTTCCAAAAAGGGATCATTAGGGGGGATTTTGCACTTCCCTGGCACTTTAGGACCTCCAAAACTGTGATAGGCAGTCAGAAAGTAAAAGATGTGTAAATTCCAGTATTTATCCCATAGTCTGTAGACGCTATAAATTTCACACAAACCAATCAATACACACTTATTGGAATTTTATTTTTTACCAAAGACATTTAGCAGAATATATTTTGGCCTAAGCATACGACTACATTTGAGTTTATTGAATATTTTTAGAATGTAGAAAATATTGTTTTTTTGCGTTCTTTTTGGAGGCACTTCCACCAGTATCCTTTTTAGGCATGTTTGTTTGCACAGAAACACACACCGGCATGTTGCCTATCACATTTCTTGAGGTGCTAAAATTCCAAGAAAATAACAAAAAACCCAAATGACCCATTTTTGGGAAGTCGACACCAAGGAATTTGCATGTTGAGCCCATGGAAGATTTTATTTTTTGACACACATATTTGGATATTTTTTAACACAAAGTTGTCACTTAAATTATTTGCTTACATGGGAATATGTGGAATAACACCCCAAACACATTCTGGTCCAAACTGGACCAATGTAACTATGTAAACATATATACAGTATCATGCTGATTCTTCTGATGCGGCCTTCAAACTGTGCCTCCACAGGCCAGATTTCCCTCTCCATACCTAAGGCCAGCAGTTCTAATTATTTTTATAAAGACGCTTCCCTATGTCTCCACTTTAACAGCCTCATGCTGAGCATACGCAAATATGCGGCCTCTCAGTGGCTGGGCCTTGACACCAAGCAGCCACATATTTGTGTACAATTTGAAAACAAAGATGTGCTGAGAACGCACACCCTGCATGCTCCCAGCACGTGTCGGCGTCCCGTGGAAAGGTCCTGATCTTTCCTTGCAATCGGGATCTTTGCGATCATGTGACAGCCAATCATGGTGGTCACATGACCCTAAACCCGGGCCCGCCTCCCGCTCTCAGAAACCCCTTAAAGGTCTGGGAGGTGCTTGCACAAAGGGGTTAAGGCTTGTTGGTGCTGCCATCAAAAAATAGTGACACTGGCCACTTTTTAGCCACTCAAACCTAAGGGCTGAAGCATTAATGATTTTTAGGAAGACCCACCTGTGTCTTCTGTTCCTGTATTTTGGCCAGTTTGGCTACCAATCTGGGGTGACCCTGGACAGTTGTACCCAACCAAAGCTAAGGGTTCTAGCTCTTTACTGACTATCCACTGTGCAATCCAACAAAGTGTTAAAATGGCAACCCTTATAAAATGTAACTACAAAATGATGGAAGCTAAAAGAAAAGCCGTGTTCCTTTTGTAGTGTGTTAGGTCCCTCTGTCCACTAACCAAGAAGTAATAGAGGTGATAAAACTATAAAAATACTTACAGTGGATTTTAAATTCAAATGTTGAAGATTGTACTCAGTTATAGAAAAGGGGCTCTCAGGGGGTTATAAACTACATCTTAAGAGACCTTTAATGAGGCTTTCAGCTTTGTGTTCCTACAACACAACAGACTGTCCTGAGGGAATGCCGACATTTTATATAAGAATTAGTAATTATCTGATACAAATGTCTCCAGGTGAACCTGAGTATCATGTGCAGGCACAACATATATGTTTTCCTATTGATAAATCCTCAGACTGATCATTTGATGACTACTTTATGCTGATAAACTAAAAACAAAGATTAATACAAGGAATCTGCCAGAGATTACCTCTTGTGGGTCCATCAGACCATCCACTGACCACGAATACACTTTGTGTGCTCTTCCATCTGATCTCTCTGATGACTGCGGGACTGCCAACATCTTATATAAGAATACATCATTAGCTGCCAGAAATGTCGGCATGTAACCCTGAGTGTAATGTGTAGGCACTCCGTACAGGTTTGTCCTATTAATAAATCCTCAGATCTGTAATTTTATTACTGTTCTATAGTGATACATAAAACAGAGAGAAAGAAAAATGAATAATATGAGGAATCAGACAGAGATTACGTCTCTTACCCTCGTAGGTCTATCAGACCACCCACTGACCATGAATGCACTTTTTGGGCTTTTCCTTCTGATCTATCTGATGACTCTTATCACAAACCTTCTTATATTTTTCTTGGTCCTCACTGACCACCATCTGCACAACCCAATGTATTTTTTTCTTGCCAACTTGGCATTTCTGGACATGTCCTATTCATCAGTGACCGCACCGAGGATGCTCTATGACTTGGTCACAAAAATTCAATCAATATCCATTCCTGCTTGTATAGCCCAAGTCTTTTTCTATCTCTGCTTTGCTTGCTCAGAACTTTCCTTGCTCTCGGCTATGTCCTACGACCGCTACATTGCCATCTGCCGCCCCCTACATTACAAACTAATGATGTCTTGGAGGGTCTGTGCTCGTATGGCCTCCATGGTCTGGGTTGTAGGATGTTCTGTCTCTTTGCTCCATACTTTACTTTTGCTCAGGTTGTCCTTCTGCAGACCAGCTTCCATCCACAACTTCTTTTGTGACCTTCCTCATGTGATTCAAATTACATGTACTGACCCCTTCATAAACATGGTGGTCATATTCTTAACAGGTGCTACTTTTGGATTAGGAATCATTCTTATGACCTTTCTTCCATATGTCTATATTCTTAGTACCATCCTCAGAATCCGTAGCAAGACTGGAAAGAGGAAAGCGTTCTCCACCTGCACCTCACACCTCACCGTGGTCTTCATCTTTTATGGATCTTTAATTTTTATTTACTTTGTTCCATCTTCCACCAATATGGCCATTTTAAATAAACTGTCTACAGTCATATCTGCCCTCATTAACCCATTGCTGAATCCTCTGATCTACAGCCTGAGGAACAAAGATCTCATGGAGGCACTTCTGAGGTCTTATTATCACTTACAGTTGATCCGGGCATCATTCTGAAATTTAACACTTTTTGTATTCCTGGGACATTTCTAGTTGACTAAAAATGTTATTAATGTCTTTCATAAAATGTAAACAAGTCAGGGGCTCACAGTTGTACTTACCCTTTGCATGACCAGGGGTTCTTATAACCCAGAAACCAAATGTAGCAGTTTCGGTGCTGTCTGTGCCGCACTGGAAGTGACGTCATTACACCGCCCGCACCAGAAGTGACGTTCACGATGGTCCGTAAGTCAGCAGGGGATATCTTTTAGGTGATTGGGAGTTTCCCTCCCTAGAAGCGAGTGTTTTGAGGTGGATACTTGCAGGTTTGGGTGAAGATTTAACTAACTGATTCATTTGGTGGTCTGTGTTAGTGTCTTCATACCCTGATGGCTCACTTGTATCGTTGCCTTTGGATATTTGGTGGATGGTGCTACACCGGTACTTATTACATCTAAATATGACAGATGGGGGCAAATTAGGTGGGAATTGTGTGCAATGTGGTTATGCTCCCCGTTTCCTTATGGCGGATTTTTGTTTATTTTACAGCTTGCATCTCCTGATTCCATCTTGGGGGGGTTTAGGGCTGGTGGCATCATTGATCCCCATGTAGATCTGCTCCAACTTCAGGTAGGTTATATTGATTTAGTTATAAGTGAGGGTTTTTGTGGAAATATCACTTTATGTGGGCTAAAAATAATATTACCTACACACACTCACCGGCCACTTTATGAGGTCCACCTTGCTAGTCCCAGGTTGGACCCCCTTTTGCCTTCATTCTTGGTGGCATAGATTCTACAAGGTGTTGGGAACATTCCTCAGAGATTTTGCTCCATATTGACATGATAGCATCACGCAGTTGCTGCGGATTTGTCAGCTGCACATCCATGAACCATTGATACAAGGCAGGATGGATCCATGCTTCCATGTTGTTTACACCAAATTCTGGCCCTACCATCATCATCTTATTGCAGCTGAAATCCAGACTCATCAGACCCGGCAACGTTTCTCCAATCTTCTATTGTCCAATTTTGGTGAGCCTGCGCAAATTGTAGCCTCTGTTTCCTGTTCATAGCTGACAGGAGTGGAACCCGGTGTGGTCTTCTGCTGATAGGAGTGGCACCCTGTGTGGTCTTCTGCTGACAGGAGTGGCACCCTGTGTGGTCTTCTGCTGACAGGAGTGGCACCCTGTGTGGTCTTCTGCTGATAGGAGTGGCACCCTGTGTGGTCTTCTGCTGACAGGAGTGGCACCCTGTGTGGTCTTCTGCTGCTGTAGTCCTTCTACTTCAAGGTTGGACATGTTGGGAGATGGTATTCTGCATACCTTGGGTGTAACGAGGGGTTATCGGAGTTACTGTTGCCTTTCTATCATCTGGAACCAGTCTGCCCATTCTCCTCTGACCTCAACAAAACATTTTCCTCCACACAACTGCCGATCACTGGATATTTTCTCTTCTTCAGACCATTCTCTGATGGTTGTGCATGAAAATCCCAGTAGATCAGCAGTTTTTTATATGCCAATACCCATGCCACATTTAAAGTCACCTAAATCCCCTTTCTTCCCCATTCTGATGCTCGGTTTGAACTTCAGCAAGTCTTCTTCACCACATCTAGATGCCTTAATGCATTGAGTTGCTGCCATGTGATTGGCTGATTAGCAATTTGTGTTACCGAGCCATTGAACAAGCGGCTGGTGAGTGTATATAAGGGTTGCCAAAGTATCTCGGGCGGTTCTTTTTTAGCCATCATTATGTTTTTTCAGTTATCTGCATACCGTGGGGTTAATGTGGGACTTACTAAGTCCACTTGGTATAGTTCATACATGAAAGTGAGAGTGTTGATGGATTGTTGTTCAAACAAGGGGGCCTACTAATGTTATGGATATTATGTATTTCTTTATAGGGATTTATGGTGCCCATCTTCACTATCACTATCAGTGGGAGGAATAGTGTCCCATCATTGGTGTCAGTGGGAGGAATAGTGCCCCATCATTGGTATCAGTGGGAGGAATAGTGCCCCATCATTGGTGTCAGTGGGAGGAATAGTGCCCCATCATTGGTGTCAGTGGGAGGAATAGTGTCCCATCATTGGTGTCAGTGGGAGGAATAGTGCCCCATCATTGGTGTCAGTGGGAGGAATAGTGTCCCATCATTGGTATCAGTGGGAAGAATAGTGCCCCATCATTGGTATCAGTGGGAGGAATAGTGCCCCATCATTGGTGTCAGTGGGAGGAATAGTGTCCCATCATTGGTATCAGTGGGAGGAATAGTGCCCCATCATTGGTATCAGTGGGAGGAATAGTGCCCCATCATTGGTGTCAGTGGGAGGAATAGTGTCCCATCATTGGTGTCAGTGGGAGGAATAGTGCCCCATCATTGGTGTCAGTGGGAGGAATAGTGTCCCATCATTGGTATCAGTGGGAAGAATAGTGCCCCATCATTGGTATCAGTGGGAGGAATAGTGCCCCATCATTGGTGTCAGTGGGAGGATTAGTGCCCCATCATTGGTGTCAGTGGGAGGAATAGTGTCCCATCATTGGTATCAGTGGGAGGAATAGTACCCCATCATTGGTGTCAGTGGGAGGAATAGTGTCCCATCATTGGTGTCAGTGGGAGGAATAGTGCCCCATCATTGGTGTCAGTGGGAGGAATAGTGCCTCTTATTATTGGGAGAAATAGTACCCCAAGGGCCAGATAAAGGCTAGCAAAGGGCCATATCTGGCCCTTGGGCCGCAGTTTGAAGACCCCTGGTATATACCATTGGTAGTTATTAGTATTTATGTATTTTTCTTTACCTTCCACCTGCCAGGGGATCACTATGGTGTCCTTATGCTGCAGCGAATATTGTTTTTTACCTGACAAATGGTTGTGTGAGTTAATCCTTGTATATAACGATTGTACGTCATGTAAACATTAGTTTGTCTATATTGCTTATACAGTGAAGGAAATGTGTATTTGCTCCCCCCTGATGGTGAATGTTCGCCCCTCACACAGAAATGATCGGTCTAACAATGGAATGTTGGCCCCTCACACAGAAATGATCGGTCTAACAATGGAATGTTCGCCCCTCACACAGAAATGATCGGTCTAACAATGGAATGTTCGGTGTAACACTGAGAGACAGAATACAACAACAAATTCAGCAGAAATGCGTCTAACAAATGATGACGGATCTGCATGTTCATGAGGGAAAGAAGGATTTGATCCCCTATCATTCAGCAGGATTTCTGGCTCCCAGGTGTCTCTCATACAGGTAACAAGCTGAGATTAGAAGCAGTCTCTTAAAGGGAGTGCTGCTAATCTCATTGTGTTACCTGTATAAAAGACACCCGTCCACAGGAGCCATCAAACCATCAGATTCCAAACTCTCCACCATGGCAAAGACCAAAGAGCTGTCCAAGGATGTCAGGGACAAGATGGTAGACCTACACAAGGCTGGACTGGGCTACCAAACTATGGCCAAGCAGCTTGGTGAGAAGGTGACAACAGTTGGTGCAATCATTCACAAATGGAAGAAACACAAAACAAGTGTCAGTCTCCCTAGGTCTGGTGCACCATGCAAGATCTCCCCTCGTGGAGTGTCAATGATCATGAGAACAGTGAGGAATCATCCCAGAACTACACGTGAGGATCTTGTCAATGATCTCCAGGCAGCTGGGACCACAGTCACCAAGAAAACAATTGGTAACACACTACGCTGACAAGGACTGAAATCCTGCAGTGCCCGCAAAGTCCCTCTGCTCAAGAAAGCACATGTCCAGGCCCGTCTGAAGTCTGCCACTGAACATCTGAATGATGCAGAGGAGGACTGGTGGGAAGTGTTGTGGTCAGAGGAGACCAAAATCCAGCTCTTTGGCATCAACTCAACTCGCCGTGTTTGGAGGAGGAGGAATGCTGCCTATGACCCCAAGAACACCATCCCAACTGTGAAACATGGTGGTGGAAACATTCTGCTTTGGGGGTGTTTTTCTGCTAAGGGGACAGGACAACTGCACCGCATCAAAGGGATGATGGACGGGGCAATGTACCCTCAAATCTTGGGTGAGAACCTTCTTCCCTCAGCCAGGGCATTGAAAATGGGTGGTGGATGGGTGTTCCAGCATGACAATGACCCAAAACACACGGCCAAGGCAACAAAGGAGCAACTCAAGAAGAAGCACATTGAGGTCCTGGAGTGGCCTAGCCAGTCTCCAGACCTTAATCCGATTGAATATCTGTGGAGGAGCTGAAAGTTCAAGTTGCCAAACATCAGCCACCAAACCTTAATGACTTGGAGAGGATCTGCCAAGAGGAGTGGGCCAAAATCCCTCCTGAGATGTGTGCGAACCTGGGGGCCAACTTCAGGAAATGTCTGACCTCTGTGATTGCCAACAAGGGATTGGCCACCAAGTACTAAGTCATGTTTTGTGAAGGGGATCCAATCCTTCTTTCCCTCATGAACATGCAAATCAGTCATCATTTGTTAGACGCATTTCTGCTGAATTTGTTGTTGTATTCTGTCTCTCAGTGTTACAGCGAACATTCCATTGTTAGACCGATCATTTCTGTGTGAGGGGCGAACATTCCATTGTTAGACCGATCATTTCTGTGTGAGGGACGAACATTCCATTGTTAGACCGATCGTTTCTGTGTGAGGGGGAACATTCCATTGTTAGACCGATCATTTCTGTGTGAGGGGCAAACATTCCATTGTTAGACCGATCATTTCTGTGTGAGGGGAGAACATTCCATTGTTAGACCGATCATTTCTGTGTGAGGGGCAAACATTCCATTGTTAGACTGATCGTTTCTGTGTGAGGGGCGAACATTCAGCATCAGCAGGGGAGCAAATACACATTTCCTGCACTGTGTGTGTTTATCTTGTTTTGTAGAAGTTTCTGCTGTATCCATCTTTTCCCTGAAGAAGATTCCGATTGTGAATTGAAACTCGTTGAGGTTGTACAATTTTGGAGATAATTCTCCCGGTTACAGATGAAGCAGATTGCTTTGCCATTGATATGGATGTATATACCGCTTGGCTACATTATGTATGATATCTCTGTTACCTCTTTGAAGAAGCTAAGAATAAATACAACAAACTCTTAACTGTTGTGTTTCAATTATACAGTTGTGGCCAAAATTATTCAACCCCCACTGAAATTGAGTGTTTTGGCCAGTTTGACATTGCTTTTGATCATTCAGTCATCTTGCTTACATTTACATTAAAGAGGCACTTGTAGGTCAGACAAATATAACATAACAGTTATAATGAAATAACCACAAATGTCTTTTCTGTGCTCACAGCATTATCAGTTTTATTCAACCCCCAAGTGACATTCAATCTTAGTACTTAGTACAGCATCCTTTTACAGTTATAACAGCTTTTAAACGTGAAGCATAGCTTGACACAAGTGTCTTGCAGCGATCTACGGGTATCTTCGCCCATTCTTCATGGGCAAAGGCCTCCAGTTCAGTCACATTCTTAGGCTTGCGCACTGCAACTGCTTTCTTTAAGTCCCACCAGAGGTTCTCAATCGGATTTAAGTCTGGTGACTGCGATGGCCACTCCAAAATGTTCCAGCCTTTCCTCTGCAACCATGCTCTAGTGGACTTGGAGGTATGCTTGGGATCATTGTCCTGTTGAAAGGTCCAACGTCTCCCAAGCCTCAGGTGTGTGACGGACTGCATCACGTTTCCATCCAATATCTCCTGGTACTGAAGAGAATTCATGGTACCTTGCACACGCTGAAGCTTCCCTGTACCTGCAGAAGCAAAACAGCCCCAAAGCATGATTGACCCTCCACCATGCTTCACAGTAGGCAAGGTGTTCTTTTCATCATAGGCCTTGTTCTTCCTCCTCCAAACATAGCGTTGATCCATGGGCCCAAACAGTTCTAATTTTGTTTCATCAGTCCACAGAACACTATCCCACAACTTTTGTGGTTTGTCCACATGGCTTTTGGCATACTGCAGTCGACTCTTCTTATTCTTTGGAGACAGCAAGGGGGTACGCCTGGGAGTTCTGGCACGGAGGCCTTCATTACGCAGTGTGCGTCTTATTGTCTGGGCTGAAACTTCTGTACCCACATCTGACAAATCTTTTCTCAGTTCCTCAGCAGTCACACGGGGACTTCTCTCCACTCTACGCTTCAGGTAGCGCACAGCAGTCGAAGTCAGCATCTTCTTTCTGCCACGACCAGGTAGCGTTTCAACAGTGCCCTTTGCCTTGAATTTGCGAATGATGCTTCCTAAGGTGTCTCTTGGTATGTTTAACATCTTTGCAATCTTCTTATAGCCATTGCCCTTCCTGTGAAGAGAAATCACCTCTTCTCTTGTCTTCCTGGACCATTCTCTTGCCTTCACCATGTTTGTAACCACACCAGTAAATGTCTAGAAGGAGCTGAGTATCACAGTCATTTTAAAGCTGCCTAATTGGTGCTTATTATGCTTGATT
The DNA here is from genome assembly GCF_062004578.1 of Staurois parvus. Lineage (NCBI taxonomy): Eukaryota > Metazoa > Chordata > Amphibia > Anura > Ranidae > Staurois > Staurois parvus. The sequence continues at coordinate 391,790 of NW_028319638.1, forward strand.
GCTGCTCGGTGACATCCACAGGTGTTTTCAATACCTGATGGAAAGCACCTGTATGAACCTCTGTTCTTCAGAGTGGTAGTCTTTAAGGGGTTGAATAATTGTGGCAATGAAGAAACCACATAAGAACCATTTACTACTGTATTACATAAACAATTGATGTCATTTTAGTTGCATTTGGGTAGTTACAACGTCCTTGTAGGATTTGATTCTGAATACAATTCCAAATGTACACTATAGTCCCTAAACCCCTTTACAGCATTGGGGGTTGAATAATTTTGGCCACAACTGTAGATGGTGCTGTTAAAGCAAAAAAAGTATGCTTGTGTATATATATATATATATAGTGACAGTGTGGCGACCTATCACAGTGTAGAAAGGATATTTCACCCGGGATTCTCAACAAGGCAGGTTGAGGGGCTCCAGGGTACTTGTTTAATACAAAGGAAACTGGCTTTTCACTTTCCTCCTTTGTTTGTAAAGCCCATTTTGGGACCCGGAGCCGGGAGATTTCAACGTGCTCTGGGAGGGATGAAATCTCCAATCCTGGGACCAGGTTTTGGGAATGGTCAGGAGACTGATTGGTCAGGTGCAGGGGCGGACTGACCATTTGAGCACTTGGGCACTGCCCAAGGGCCCAGGGTCAGTAGGGGGCCCCATGAAATGCCCATGGTACCTTTTCTAGGCTTTTTTGGGTGTGTTTTGAGTGTGGGTAAGGACACAGGGGCCCAATGATACCTTATTGCCCGGGGGCCCCATGAGTTGTCAGTCTGCCCCTTGTTTGGGAGGGATGAAATTTCCAATCCTGGGACCAGGTTTTGTGAATGGCCAGGAGACTGATTGATCAGGTGTGTGTGGGCTTCTTCTACCAACTATGCCAACCAACACGTGTTGGTTTTGACATAGGATACAGTATGTTATAATATGTTATTAGTAAGCGTGAGCCCTATAGACAATATTGACCCTCAGTTAACTGAATAATTCCAGATATTATAAAGAAGGGCAAAGGCATAAGTCACAGTGTCAACCAGAAAATGGCAGAGGGTCTTAGACTGTGTAAAGGCCCAACATGTTAGTCTGGGGTGGTCATGAACTTTTGGTGTCTATGAATTGTAGGGTGGAAAATGTGGTCAAGGGGTGCCCGTAGCGAAAGAAAGAGAAGAATAACACAAGGCCGACATGACTAGGTGAAGAGGGAGAAAAGACAGGAAAGGGTTAAGTTAAAGGGGAAGGGCTAAGAAAGATAGTAAGGTTACCTGATTGGTGTTAGTAGGTTTGGGTGGGATCATCCTGAATCTTTGGGGAGTTCTGGGGGGTTGGACGTGCCAGTGCTGGTTAGCAGCTGAAGAGAGAAGTTCCCACCCGCCCTTCCCTGGGGTGTTTGTTCTGTTTGGCTTGTTTAGTTTGGTGGCAGTTGTTGGTCTTGGTAGGTTGTTAATGGTTTGTGATGATAAGTGTATGGTTGGGACCCATCTGTGGTATGGTTGGGACCCATCTGTGGTATGGTTCGGACCCATCTGTGGTATGGTTGGGACCTATCTGTGGTATGGTTGGGACCCATCTGTGGTATGGTGTGCCCGGTTTGGTGTAACCAAGGTTTAACTGGAAGGTGGAGGTCTACCTGCGGAAGGTGTGTCCTTGTCTCTGAGTCGGTGCGTTGCAGCTGGAGGCCTAGTAGGAACATTAAGGTGAAGGTTCCGCAGGGGGAGATCAATATTGCTTTGGGTGCCTGCCTAGACCAACAACTCATTCCGTAAGTTTATGGAGGTTTCTGTTTTAAGGAATGTTTTCTGTATATTTAAGTTAAATTGTTAATAAAAGGCCATGAAGGCCATTTTACTACAGCAAAGTGTGGTCTCCTTTTATTGGTGGAGGGAGTGTTGGGAAATGGGGGGGTTTTTGGAAGTTGGGTAAGTATGTTTTTGGGGGTGTTAGCATTTGACAACACATCTCTTCTACACTATTCATGATCTAGTAGTTTTCATGTGCACCGTGTCTGTAGGTAGAAAGTGACTACTGGGGCATCTAGCGAACATGAACACCCCAATACATCATACACTGATATATGTTGGAAGAAAATGTGGGGAAAGAGGGGGGAGGGGGAAAGGGGAGGGGTTGTGGTAAAGGGGCAAAGGGCCTGTGGAGGAAAAAACAGAAGGTTAAGAAGATTAAACAATAATTTCATGGGAGGTTGTAGCAACATCAATTAGTGAAAATGGAAATATCTGGGTATGTATACAGAGATGAAGTAGCCATGCTCAGACTCACTAGGAGTAAGGGTGAAGACAAGGTCCCATGCATCTATGAGGGTGCTGTCAGTCCATGGAATCTTCAGAGGCAGGTGCAGGTGAAGTGTAATGGCCTCTCTTGTGGGTGTTTGGTTGAACTTTGGGTCCTGGTGAGGCCTGTAGCTTCTTGGGGGAGCAGGATGCTGCTCGATGTTTGGAGCCCTCAGTGTTGACCTCAGCTGGTGCAAGATGAAGGTCTTGAAGTGGGATTTGGAGATCCCTGGCGGACCTGCAGAGATAACAGGATTTCTTGTAAGAGAAGCGGACCGAGGAGGGAAAGCCCCAATGGTAGGTGACTTGGTGTTGTGCCAATATATGCAGGTGAGGCTTCATGGCTCTCCTTTTGGCTAGAGTAAGTTGGTCTAATGAGAGGTCATGGAAGATTTGGTAGTGGTGACCTTGAAAAACCAGAGTCTCCTTATGGTGGGACGCTATCACTAGTTGTTCATTAGTGCAGAAGCAGTGGAGTTTCACCACAATATCTCATGGGGGGCCCTCATCTGAATGTGGGGCCATGGTTCTGTGGATTCTATTCATCCCAAGACGCTCCATGGGTATCGGTAGAGCAAATTCTTGGAATAGCACAGTAATAGTGGTTTGGAGATCTTCCACAGTTTCAGGTATTCCTCAGGTGCACAAAATTCAAATGCCTGGCCCTGTTCTCAAAGTCCTCTAGGCCGGGCCTGGAGGGTGTAGTTTTCTTCTAGCAGGGCCTCTACTTCCTCCGAATGGTTGCTAGTGAGGATGTCCAGGTCATCTGCCCTCTATTCAAGTACTGAAGTGCATCGGCTTAAATCGCGAATTTTGCGGGTCAGTTTTTCAGTGATGGTGTCTGAGGTGATTTTTAGAGCCTTGGTAATCATCCGCACAATTTGGTAGAGTAGGACTGGCTGTGAGTTGTCAAATTGCAAAGCCAGGGCAGTCACACCAAAGTCAGTGCCTGACTAACCGTCTGTTGCAGCCACAGGCTGAGTCAGTTTAGGCGCATGGCATGTCAGGTCGGGAAGATGGAGGAGCCGCCATCTTAGAGGAGGCCTTGACTAGCACATCCCAGATTGTTTTCGGCTTAAGCTTTTGCTTAGAGCCACTGTAGACCATTGTGGATGGTGCTAGAAGATCTTGGCAAGTTGCGGAGACGGCAGGTGGTATCGAGTGGGTTGGGAAGCACTGCTGATTGGCTGTATGTCCTTTGGAGGTGTAGAGCTCTAAGCTTGGTCGGCTTCACGCATGTACCCCCCCATAGGTTTTTTTTGTGTGTTTCTTTATTCTTTACATTTTGTTTGTGAAGAGTAGGGATACTATGTACCCCTTACTCATTCACAGAGGGAGTGGTATCTGGACCCACTTCTTTTTAAAGAGGGCCACTAGACTATGATAAGCCCCTTGCCTACAGACCCCACAACCACTTGGGCCAGGGTTGTAGGTAAGAGGCCCTTGTCCTCATACACATGGGACAAGGTGCTTTGTCAGGGGGGTTTCCCCCTGACAAGGTACCCTCTCCATGTTGACCTGACCTGGTATTGTTAAGGAGGGGGCACGGCACACCCTGGTTGCCCTGTTTCCTTGACAGCAGGACTGCATTCACAGATAATAGGTTGGTAAGGATTTTGGGGGGACACTGACATTTTTTCTTGTTTTTTTGTGTGGGGAACCCTCTTAAACCCTCCATGTCTGGAATGGATTTTAGGGAGCGAAATCTCTGGTTTTGTTTTTGTTTTTTTTTGTGTAGGGCTCCCCCTTAACACCCATAAAAAACCTTCATCTAGAACAGCGGTTCTCAACCTGGGGGTCGCGACCCCTTTGGGGGTCGAACGACCATTTCCCAGGGGTCGCCTAAGACCATCGGAAAACACATATTTCCGATGGTCTTAGGAACCGAGACACCGCTCCTCTGACTCAGTCGATGTGTGGGCGGGATGACACGCTGCCCTGTCACCTGGCCACACCTCCGGGATCCCTCAACAACTCCGCCTCCTTGCCGCTGATTGGCCACCGGAACTGTAGCTCAGGAGAGGCATAAAGGCGGCCAATCACCGGCGAGGAGGTGGAGCTTGGAGAGGAGGAGCCGAGCGGCAGCGCGCGTAGATCTAAGAAGATCGAGGGAACTGCCGGAGTAAGTGAAGAGGAGAGCGGCCAGAGAAGGAAGACAGCTGACAGGTAAGTGAGAGAGCGAGCCCAGGCTGGAGCAGGGGTCAGCAAGGTAAGTATCATTGGTGTCAGTGGGAGGAATAGTGCCCCATCATTTGTGTGACTAATACCAACAATGGGGCACTATTTCTCCCACTGACACCAATGATGGGGCACTATTTCCTCCCCCCCCGCACTGACACCAATGATGGGGCACTATTCCTCCCCCCCACTGAAACCAACGATGGGGCACTATTCCTCCCCCCCACAGACACCAACGATGGGGCACTATTCCTCCCCCCACTGACACCAAGAATGGGGCACTATTCCTCCCCCCACCGACACCAACGATGGGGCACTATTCCCCCCCCTGACCACAAAGATGGGGCACTATTTCCCCCTCCACCACACTGACATCAATGATGGGGCACTATTCCTCCCACTGACACCAATGATGGGGCACTATTCCTCCCACTGACACCAATGATGGGGCACTATTCCTCCCACTGACACCAATGATGGGGCACTATTCCTCCCACTGACACCAATGATGGGGCACTATTCCCCCCACTGACACCAATGATGGGGCACTATTCCCCCCACTGACACCAGTGATGGGGCACTATTCCCCCCACTGACACCAATGATGGGGCACTATTCCTCCCCCTGATACCAATGATGGGACACTATTCCTCCCACTGATACCAATGATGGGACACTATTCCTCCCACTGACACCAATGATGGGGCACTATTCCCCCCACTGACACCAATGATGGGGCACTATTCCCCCCACTGACACCAATGATGGGGCACTATTCCCCCCACTGACACCAATGATGGGGCACTTTTCCCCCCACTGACACCAATGATGGGGCACTATTCCTCCCACTGACACCAATGATGGGGCACTATTCCTCCCACTGACACCAATGATGGGGCACTATTCCTCCCACTGACACCAATGATGGGGCACTATTCCTCCCACTGACACCAATGATGGGGCACTATTCCTCCCACTGACACCAATGATGGGGCACTATTCCTCCCACTGACACCAATGATGGGGCACTATTCCTCCCACTGACACCAATGATGGGGCACTATTCCTCCCACTGACACCAATGATGGGGCACTATTCCCCCCACTGACACCAATGATGGGGCACTTTTCCCCCCACTGACACCAATGATGGGGCACTATTCCTCCCACTGACACCAATGATGGGGCACTATTCCTCCCACTGACACCAATGATGGGGCACTATTCCTCCCACTGATACCAATGATGGGGCACTATTCCTCCCACTGACACCAATGATGGGGCACTATTCCTCCCTCTGACACCAATGATGGGGCACTATTCCTCCCACTGACACCAATGATGGGGCACTATTCCTCCCACTGACACCAATGATGGGGCACTATTCCTCCCACTGATACCAATGATGGGGCACTATTCCTCCCACTGACACCAATGATGGGGCACTATTCCTCCCACTGACACCAATGATGGGGCACTATTCCTCCCACTGACACCAATGATGGGGCACTATTCCCCCCACTGACACCAATGATGGGGCACTATTCCCCCCACTGACACCAATGATGGGGCACTATTCCCCCACTGACACCAATGATGGGGCACTATTCCCCCCACTGACACCAATGTTGGGGCACTATTCCCCCCACTGACACCAACGATGGGGCACTATTCCCCCCAATGACACCAACGTTGGGGCACTATTCCTCCCAATGACACCAACGATGGGGTACTATTCCCCCCACTGACACCAACGATGGGGCACTATTCCCCCCACTGACACCAACGATGGGGCACTATTCCCCCCACTGACACCAACGATGGGGCACTATTCCCCCCACTGACACCAACGATGGGGCACTATTCCCCCCACTGACACCAACGATGGGGCACTATTCCCCCTACTGACACCAACGATGGGGCACTATTCCCCCCACTGACACCAACGATGAGGCACTATTCCCCCCACTGACACCAACGATGGGGCACTATTCCCCCCACTGACACCAACGATGGGGCACTATTCCCCCCACTGACACCAACGATGGGGCACTATTCCCCCCACTGACACCAACGATGGGGCACTATTCCCCCTACTGACACCAACGATGGGGCACTATTCCCCCCACTGACACCAACGATGAGGCACTATTCCCCCCACTGACACCAACGATGGGGCACTATTCCCCCCACTGACACCAACGATGGGGCACTATTCCCCCCACTGACACCAACGATGGGGCACTATTCCCCCCACTGACACCAACGATGGGGCACTATTCCCCCCACTGACACCAACGATGGGGCACTATTCCCCCCACTGACACCAACGATGGGGCACTATTCATCCCACTGACATCAGTGATGGGGCACTAGTCCTCCCACTGCAAAATTACAGTTATGAAGTAGCAACGAAAATAATTTTATGGTTGGGGGTCACCACAACATGAGGAACTGTATTAAGGGGTCGCGGCATTAGAAAGGTTGAGAACCACTGATCAAGAATAAAGTTTCTGGTATGATTTTTTTTTCATTCTTCAGCAAAAGTGACAAAAAATACTGGTAACTGAAACTTCCCCACCAGCTTCTTTGCTTTGTAGAAAAAAGTCCCCTGAAATACATACCAGACCCCTAGGAGAATTTTTACAAAGAACACCAGGCTGGTAGGGAAATTACATTTATCAGCAATTTAAATAGTATTTTTACTTTGTAAATATCCCCATTTTCTGTACTACATACTATACATTTAGAGATTGTATAGATGCTCCACTTCACAGGCAGATTTAGGACATCCCCCAAATATGTTATGTAAAGGAAGTGGGAGTTTTTAATGTTCCACTTTATTAATAAAGATTCAGCGCCCATCGACTTTTTTGGGGTTGGCATTAAAGTGGTAGAAAACTCTTCTTAACTTTTACCTGCAGGGAAGCTTATAATAAAGTTTGACCAGAATATGGATATAGCCACTGGAATCAATAAACTAATATGTGAAGTTGTATATATATGTGAAAGAGCAGCTAATCCAACCCTTAACCACTTCCAGTCCGGACACTTTCCCCCCCATCCGGTCCGGACACTTTCCCCCCCATCCGGTCCGGACACTTTCATCCCTTTTCCAGTCCGGACACTTTCCCCCCCTTCCAGTCCGGACACTTTCCCCCCCTTCCAGTCCGGACACTTTCATCCCTTTTCCAGTCCGGACACTTTCCCCCCCTTCCAGTCCGGACACTTTCACCCCCTTCCAGTCCGGACACTTTCCTCCATTCCAGTCCGGACACTTCCCCCTCTTCCAGTCCGGACACTTTCATCCCTCTTCAAGTCCGGACTCTGGCCCCCCCTTCCAGTCCGGACACTTTCCCCCCCTTCCAGTCCGGACACTTTCACCCCCTTCCAGTCCGGACACTTTCCCCCCCTTCCAGTCCGGACACTTTCACCCCCTTCCAGTCCGGACACTTTCCTCCATTCCAGTCCGGACACTTCCCCCTCTTCCAGTCCGGACACTTTCATCCCTCTTCCAGTCCGGACTCTGGCCCCCCCTTCCAGTCCGGACACTTTCACCCCTTCCAGTCCGGACACTTTCCCCCCCTTCCAGTCCGGACACTTTCATCCCTCTTCCAGTCCGGACACTTTCATCCCTCTTCCAGTCCGGACACTTCCCCCCCTTCCAGCCCGGACACTTTCATCCCTCTTCCAGTCCGGACACTTTCATCCCTCTTCCAGTCCGGACACTTCCCCCCCTTCCAGTCCGGACACTTTCACCCCCTTCCAGTCCGGACACTTTCCCCCCCTTCCAGCCCGGACACTTTCATCCCTCTTCCAGTCCGGACACTTTCATCCCTCTTCCAGTCCTGACACTTCCCCCCCTTCCAGTCCGGACACTTTCACCCCCTTCCAGTCCGGACACTTCCCCCCCTTCCAGTCCGGACACTTTCCCCCCCTTCCAGCCCGGACACTTTCATCCCTCTTCCAGTCCGGACACCAAAGCTAAGGGTTTTAGCTCTTTACTGACTATCCACTGTGCAATCCAACAAAGTTTTAAAATGGCAACACTTATAAAATGGGGTCATTTGGAGGGGCGGGGGGTTGCACTATCCTGTCATTTCAGGACCTCCAAAACCGGAGTGAGGAAGTGACATGAGGAAATATGCCCTTTGAGAGCCTGAAGGTGGTCATTGGATTTTGGGGGCCTGTATGTGCAGAGGCTGCCAAAAAGTCTCTCACATGTGGTATCCCCAAACTCGGTAGAAGTGGCAGAATGTGTTTTGAGGTGTTATTCCACATATACCCCTGGCGTGTGTGAGTAATATACCATTTAAGAGCCAACTTTGTGTAGAAAAAATAAATAATTTTTCTGTCACATTGTGAAACTTTGTTGCAAAAAGTAAAATATTCCATGGACTCAACATGCCTCTCAGCAAATTCCTCAGGGTGTCTACTTTTCCAAAAAAGGATCATTAGGGGGGATTTTGCACTTCCCTGGCATTTTAGGACCTCCAAAACTGTGATAGGCAGTCAGAAAGTAAAAGATGTGTAAATTCCAGTATTTATCCCATAGTTTATCCCATATAAATTTCACACAAACCAATCAATACACACTTATTGGAATTTTATTTTTTACCAAAGACATTTAGCAGAATATATTTTGGCCTAAGCGTACGACTACATTTGAGTTTATTGAATATTTTTAGAATGTAGAAAATATTGTTTTTTTGCGTTCTTTTTGGAGGCACTTCCACCAGTATCCTTTTTAGGCATGTTTGTTTGCACAGAAACACACACCGGCATGTTGCCTATCACATTTCTTGAGGTGCTAAAATTCCAAGAAAATAACAAAAAACCCAAATGACCCATTTTTGGGAAGTCGACACCAAGGAATTTGCATGTTGAGCCCATGGAAGATTTTATTTTTTGACACACATATTTGGATATTTTTTAACACAAAGTTGTCACTTAAATTATTTGCTCACATGGGAATATGTGGAATAACACCCCAAACACATTCTGGTCCAAACTGGACCAATGTAACTATGTAAACATATATACAGTATCATGCTGATTCTTCTGATGCGGCCTTCAAACTGTGCCTCCACAGGCCAGATTTCCCTCTCCATACCTAAGGCCGGCAGTTCTAATTATTTTTATAAAGACGCTTCCCTATGTCTCCACTTTAACAGCCTCATGCTGAGCGTACGCAAATATGCGGCCTCTCAGTGGCTGGGCCTTGACACCAAGCAGCCACATATTTGTGTACAATTTGAAAACAAAGATGTGCTGAGAACGCACACCCTGCATGCTCCCAGCACGTGTCGGCGTCCCGTGGAAAGGTCCTGATCTTTCCTTGCAATCGGGATCTTTGCGATCATGTGACAGCCAATCATGGTGGTCACATGACCCTAAACCCCGGCCCGCCTCACGCTCTCAGAAACCCCTTAAAGGTCTGGGAGGTGCTTGCACAAAGGGGTTAAGGCTTGTTGGTGCTGCCATCAAAAAATAGTGACACTGGCCACTTTTTAGCCACTCAAACCTAAGGGCTGAAGTGCTAATGATTTTTAGGAAGACCCACCTGTGTCTTCTGTTCCTGTATTTTGGCCAGTTTGGCTACCAATCTGGGATGACCCTGGACAGTTGTACCCAACCAAAGCTAAGGGTTCTAGCTCTTTACTGACTATCCACTGTGCAATCCAACAAAGTGTTAAAATGGCAACCCTTATAAAATGTAACTACAAAATGATGGAAGCTAAAAGAAAAGCCGTGTTCCTTTTGTAGTGTGTTAGGTCCCTCTGTCCACTAACCAAGAAGTAATAGAGGTGATAAAACTATAAAAATACTTACAGTGCATTTTAAATTCAAATGCTGAAGATTGTACTCAGTTATAGAAAAGGGGCTCTCAGGGAGTTATAAATTACATCTTAAGAGACCTTTAATGAGGCTTTCAGCTTTGTGTTCCTACAACACAACAGACTGTCCTGAGGGAATGCCAACAATTTATATAAGAATTAGTAATTATCTGGTACAAATGTCTCCAGGTGAACCTGAGTATCATGTGCAGGCACAACATATATGTATTCCTATTGATAAATCCTCAGACTGATCATTTGATGACTGCTTTATGCTGATAAACTAAAAACAAAGATTAATACAAGGAATCTGCCAGAGATTACCTCTGGTGGGTCCATCAGACCATCCACTGACCACGAATACACTTTGTGTGCTCTTCCATCTGATCTCTCTGATGACTGCGGGACTGCCAACATCTTATATAAGAATACATCATTAGCTGCCAGAAATGTCGGCATGTAACCCTGAGTGTAATGTGTAGGCACTCCGTACAGGTTTGTCCTATTAATAAATCCTCAGATCCATCATTTTATTACCGTTCTATAGTGATACATAAAACAGAGAGAAAGAAAAATGAATAATATGAGGAATCTGACAGAGATTTCCTCTTTTACCCTCGTAGGTCTATCAGACCACCCACTGACCATGAATGCACTTTTTGGGCTTTTCCTTCTGATCTATCTGATGACTCTTATCACAAACCTTCTTATATTTTTCTTGGTCCTCACTGACTCCCATCTGCACAACCCAATGTATTTTTTTCTTGCCAACTTGGCATTTCTGGACATGTCCTATTCATCAGTGACCGCACCAAGAATGCTCTATGACTTGGTCACAAGAAGCCGATCAATATCCATTCCTGCCTGTATAGCCCAAGTCTTTTTCTATCTCTGCTTTGCTTGCTCAGAACTTTCCTTGCTCTCGGCTATGTCCTATGACCGCTACATTGCCATCTGCCGCCCCCTACATTACCAACTAATGATGTCTTGGAGGGTCTGTGCTCGTATGGCCTCCATGATCTGGGTTGTAGGATGTTCTGTCTCTTTGCTCCATACTTTACTTTTGCTCAGGTTGTCCTTCTGCGGACCAGCTTCCATCCACAACTTCTTTTGTGACCTTCCTCATGTGATTCAAATTACATGTACTGACCCCTTCATAAACATGGTGGTCATATTCTTAACAGGTGCTACTTTTGGATTAGGAATCATTCTTATGACCTTTCTTCCATATGTCTATATTTTTAGTACCATCCTCAGGATCCGTAGCAAGACTGGAAAGAGGAAAGCATTCTCCACCTGCACCTCACACCTCACCGTGGTCTTCATCTTTTATGGATCTTTAATTTTTATTTACTTTGTTCCATCTTCCAGCAATATGGCCATTTTAAATAAACTGTCTACAGTCATATCTGCCCTCATTAATCCATTGCTGAATCCTCTGATCTACAGCCTGAGGAACAAAGATCTCATGGAGGCACTTATGAGGTCTTATTATCACTTACAGTTGATCCGGGCGTCATTCTGAAACTGAACACTTTTTGTATTCCTGGGACATTTCTAGTTGACTAAAAATGTTATTAATGTCTTTCATAAAATGTAAACAAGTCAGGGGCTCACAGTTGTACTCACCCTTTGCATGACCAGGGGTTCTTATAACCCAGAAACCAAATGTAGCAGTTTCGGTGCTGTCTGTGCCGCACTGGAAGTGACGTCATTACACCGCCTGCACCAGAAGTGACGTTCACGGTGGTCCGGAAGTCAACAGGGGATATCTTTTAGCTGATTGGGAGTTTCCCTCCCTAGAAGCGAGTGTTTTGAGGTGGATACTTGCAGGTTTGGATGAAGATTTAACTAACTGATTCATTTGGTGGTCTGTGTTAGTGTATTCATACCCTGATGGCTCACTTGTATCGTTGCCTTTGGATATTTGGTGGATGGTGCTACACTGGTACTTATTACATCTAAATATGACAGATGGGGGCAAATTAGGTGGGAATTGTGTGCAATGTGGTTATGCTCCCTGTTTCCTTATGGCGGATTTTTGTTTATTTTACAGCTTGCATCTCCTGATTCCATCTTGGGGGGGTTTTAGGGCTGGTGGTGTCGTTGATGCCATATGGGAGACCAACTATGCCTTTCTCTTATCTTTTATGGGTATTGATCCCCGTGTAGATCTGCTCCAACTTCAGGCAGGTTATATTGACTTAGTTATAAGTGAGGGTTTTTGTGGAAATATCACTTTATGTGGGACAAAAATAATATTACCTACACACACTCACCGGCCACTTTATGAGGTCCACCTTGCTAGTCCCGGGTCGGACCCGCTTTTGCCTTCATTCTTGGTGGCATAGATTCTACAAGGTGTTGGGAACATTCCTCAGAGATTTTGCTCCATATTGACATGATAGCATCACGCAGTTGCTGCGGATTTGTCAGCTGCACATCCATGAACCATTGATACAAGGCAGGATGGATCCATGCTTCCATGTTGTTTACACCAAATTCTGGCCCTACCATCATCATCTTATTGCAGCTGAAATCCAGACTCATCAGACCCGGCAACGTTTCTCCAATCTTCTATTGTCCAATTTTGGTGAGCCTGCGCAAATTGTAGCCTCTGTTTCCTGTTCATAGCTGACAGGAGTGGAACCCGGTGTGGTCTTCTGCTGATAGGAGTGGCACCCTGTGTGGTCTTCTGCTGACAGGAGTGGCACCCTGTGTGGTCTTCTGCTGACAGGAGTGGCACCCTGTGTGGTCTTCTGCTGATAGGAGTGGCACCCTGTGTGGTCTTCTGCTGACAGGAGTGGCACCCTGTGTGGTCTTCTGCTGCTGTAGTCCTTCTACTTCAAGGTTGGACATGTTGGGAGATGGTATTCTGCATACCTTGGGTGTAACGAGGGGTTATCGGAGTTACTGTTGCCTTTCTATCATCTGGAACCAGTCTGCCCATTCTCCTCTGACCTCAACAAAACATTTTCCTCCACACAACTGCCGATCACTGGATATTTTCTCTTCTTCAGACCATTCTCTGATGGTTGTGCATGAAAATCCCAGTAGATCAGCAGTTTTTTATATGCCAATACCCATGCCACATTTAAAGTCACCTAAATCCCCTTTCTTCCCCATTCTGATGCTCGGTTTGAACTTCAGCAAGTCTTCTTCACCACATCTAGATGCCTTAATGCATTGAGTTTCTGCCATGTGATTGGCTCATTAGCAATTTGTGTTACCGAGCCATTGAACAAGCGGCTGGTGAGTGTATATAAGGGTTGCCAAAGTATCTCGGGCGGTTCTTTTTTAGCCATCATTATGTTTTTTCAGTTATCTGCATATCGTGGGGTTAATGTGGGACTTACTAAGTCCACTTGGTATAGTTAATACATGAAAGTGAGAATGTTGATGGATTGTTGTTCAAACAAGGGGGCCTACTAATGTTATGGATATTATGTATTTCTTTATAGGGATTTATGGTGCCCATCTTCACTATCACTATCAGTGGGAGGAATAGTGTCCCATCATTGGTGTCAGTGGGAGGAATAGTGCCCCATCATTGGTATCAGTGGGAGGAATAGTGCCCCATCATTGGTGTCAGTGGGAGGAATAGTGCCCCATCATTGGTGTCAGTGGGAGGAATAGTGTCCCATCATTGGTGTCAGTGGGAGGAATAGTGCCCCATCATTGGTGTCAGTGGGAGGAATAGTGTCCCATCATTGGTATCAGTGGGAAGAATAGTGCCCCATCATTGGTATCAGTGGGAGGAATAGTGCCCCATCATTGGTGTCAGTGGGAGGAATAGTGTCCCATCATTGGTATCAGTGGGAGGAATAGTGCCCCATCATTGGTATCAGTGGGAGGAATAGTGCCCCATCATTGGTGTCAGTGGGAGGAATAGTGTCCCATCATTGGTGTCAGTGGGAGGAATAGTGCCCCATCATTGGTGTCAGTGGGAGGAATAGTGTCCCATCATTGGTATCAGTGGGAAGAATAGTGCCCCATCATTGGTATCAGTGGGAGGAATAGTGCCCCATCATTGGTGTCAGTGGGAGGATTAGTGCCCCATCATTGGTGTCAGTGGGAGGAATAGTGTCCCATCATTGGTATCAGTGGGAGGAATAGTGCCCCATCATTGGCGTCAGTGGGAGGAATAGTGCCCCATCATTGGTGTCAGTGGGAGGAATAGTACCCCATCATTGGTGTCAGTGGGAGGAATAGTACCCCATCATTGGTGTCAGTGGGAGGAATAGTGTCCCATCATTGGTGTCAGTGGGAGGAATAGTGCCCCATCATTGGTGTCAGTGGGAGGAATAGTGCCCCATCATTGGTGTCAGTGGGAGGAATAGTGCCTCTTATTATTGGGAGAAATAGTACCCCAAGGGCCAGATAAAGGCTAGCAAAGGGCCATATCTGGCCCTTGGGCCGCAGTTTGAAGACCCCTGGTATATACCATTGGTAGTTATTAGTATTTATGTATTTTTCTTTACCTTCCACCTGCCAGGGGATCACTATGGTGTCCTTATGCTGCAGCGAATATTGTTTTTTACCTGACAAATGGTTGTGTGAGTTAATCCTTATATAACGATTGTACGTCATGTAAACATTAGTTTGTCTATATTGCTTATACAGTGAAGGAAATGTGTATTTGCTCCCCCCTGATGGTGAATGTTCGCCCCTCACACAGAAATGATCGGTCTAACAATGGAATGTTGGCCCCTCACACAGAAATGATCGGTCTAACAATGGAATGTTCGCCCCTCACACAGAAATGATCGGTCTAACAATGGAATGTTCGGTGTAACACTGAGAGACAGAATACAACAACAAATTCAGCAGAAATGCGTCTAATAAATGATGATGGATCTGCATGTTCATGAGGGAAAGAAGGATTTGATCCCCTATCATTCAGCAGGATTTCTGGCTCCCAGGTGTCTCTCATACAGGTAACAAGCTGAGATTAGAAGCAGTCTCTTAAAGGGAGTGCTGCTAATCTCATTGTGTTACCTGTATAAAAGACACCTGTCCACAGGAGCCATCAAACCATCAGATTCCAAACTCTCCACCATGGCAAAGACCAAAGAGCTGTCCAAGGATGTCAGGGACAAGATGGTAGACCTACACAAGGCTGGACTGGGCTACCAAACTATGGCCAAGCAGCTTGGTGAGAAGGTGACAACAGTTGGTGCAATCATTCACAAATGGAAGAAACACAAAACAAGTGTCAGTCTCCCTAGGTCTGGTGCACCATGCAAGATCTCACCTCGTGGAGTGTCAATGATCATGAGAACAGTGAGGAATCATCCCAGAACTACACGTGAGGATCTTGTCAATGATCTCCAGGCAGCTGGGACCACAGTCACCAAGAAAACAATTGGTAACACACTACGCCGACAAGGACTGAAATCCTGCAGTGCCCGCAAAGTCCCTCTGCTCAAGAAAGCCCATGTCCAGCCCGTCTGAAGTCTGCCACTGAACATCTGAATGATGCAGAGGAGGACTGGTGGGAAGTGTTGTGGTCAGAGGAGACCAAAATCCAGCTCTTTGGCATCAACTCAACTCGCCGTGTTTGGAGGAGGAGGAATGCTGCCTATGACCCCAAGAACACCATCCCAACTGTGAAACATGGTGGTGGAAACATTCTGCTTTGGGGGTGTTTTTCTGCTAAGGGGACAGGACAACTGCACCGCATCAAAGGGACGATGGACGGGGCAATGTACCCTCAAATCTTGGGTGAGAACCTTCTTCCCTCAGCCAGGGCATTGAAAATGGGTGGTGGATGGGTGTTCCAGCATGACAATGACCCAAAACACACAGCCAAGGCAACAAAGGAGCAACTCAAGAAGAAGCACATAGAGGTCCTGGAGTGGCCTAGCCAGTCTCCAGACCTTAATCCGATTGAATATCTGTGGAGGAGCTGAAAGTTCAAGTTGCCAAACATCAGCCACCAAACCTTAATGACTTGGAGAGGATCTGCCAAGAGGAGTGGGCCAAAATCCCTCCTGAGATGTGTGCGAACCTGGGGGCCAACTCCAGGAAATGTCTGACCTCTGTGATTGCCAACAAGGGATTGGCCACCAAGTACTAAGTCATGTTTTGTGAAGGGGATCCAATCCTTCTTTCCCTCATGAACATGCAGATCCGTCATCATTTGTTAGACGCATTTCTGCTGAATTTGTTGTTGTATTCTGTCTCTCAGTGTTACACCGAACATTCCATTGTTAGACCGATTGTTTCTGTGTGAAGGGCGAACATTCCATTGTTAGACCGATCATTTCTGTGTGAGGGGCGAACATTCCTTTGTTAGACCGATCGTTTCTGTGTGAGGGGCGAACATTCCATTGTTAGACCGATCATTTCTGTGTGAGGGGCGAACATTCCATTGTTAGACCGATCGTTTCTGTGTGAGGGGGAACATTCCATTGTTAGACCGATCATTTCTGTGTGAGGGGCAAACATTCCATTGTTAGACCGATCGTTTCTGTGTGAGGGGCGAACATTCCATTGTTAGACCGATCGTTTCTGTGTGAGGGGCGAACATTCCATTGTTAGACCGATCATTTCTGTGTGAGGGGCAAACATTCCATTGTTAGACCGATCGTTTCTGTGTGAGGGGCGAACATTCCATTGTTAGACCGATCGTTTCTGTGTGAGGGGCGAACATTCACCATCAGGGGGGGCAAATACACATTTCCTGCACTGTGTGTGTTTATCTTGTTTTGTAGAAGTTTCTGCTGTATCCATCTTTTCCCTGAAGAAGATTCCGATTGTGAATTGAAACGCGTTGAGGTTGTACAATTTGGGAGATAATTCTCCCGGTTACAGATGAAGCAGATTGCTTTGCCATTGATATGGATGAATATACCGCTTGGCTACATTATGTATGATATCTCTGTTACCTCTTTGAAGAAGCTAAGAATAAATACAACAAACTCTTAACTGTTGTGTTTCAATTATAGATGGTGCTGTTAAAGCAAAAAAAGTATGCTTGTGTATATATATATATATATAGTGACAGTGTGACGACCTATCACAGTGTAGAAAGGATATGTCACCCGGGATTCTCAACAAGGCAGGTTGAGGGGCTCCAGGGTACTTGTTTAATACAAAGGAAACTGGCTTTTCACTTTCCTCCTTTGTTTGTAAGGCCCATTTTGGGACCCGGAGCCGGGAGATTTCAACGTGATCTGGGAGGGATGAAATCTCCAATCCTGGGACCAGGTTTTGGGAATGGTCAGGAGACTGATTGGTCAGGTGCAGGGGCGGACTGACCATTTGAGCACTTGGGCACTGCCCAAGGGCCCAGGGTCAGTAGGGGGCCCCATGAAATGCCCATGGTACCTTTTCTAGGCTTTTTTGGGTGTGTTTTGAGTGTGGGTAAGGACACAGGGGCCCAATGATACCTTATTGCCCGGGGGCCCCATGAGTTGTCAGTCTGCCCCTTGTTTGGGAGGGATGAAATTTCCAATCCTGGGACCAGGTTTTGTGAATGGCCAGGAGACTGATTGGTCAGGTGTGTGGGCTTCTTCTAGAGTCAGGACCAGGGTTCTGGGCTCCACCCTCCTGAGGAGTCCATGTGGGTGCAAGAGAGCAGCCACAGGTGTGCATGGTGGCAGAGAGAAGTCTGATGGGGCCCAAGCCTGTGGGCTGGAGAAGCAGGAGCGCTGGGAAAGGGCGCTAAACCAAGTGCAGGGTGTTGTATGTGAATGGTCCCAGAGGACCGAGGCATGACGCCTGAGCAGCGGTGCTGCTAGAGAGAACCAGGAGGCTGAATCTATGTTTTTGTTTGCATTGATGGTGGATACCCCTGTGTGGGGAACCTGTGTTGTGTGGAACTTTCATTTAAATAAAAGTGGGCAAAAACGGCCCTTAAAAAGAAGAAAGCGAGTGGCTGAGGGTTGTTAAAGCTCCACCCTTGGTGCTGATTCCCACAATATATATATATCTTCAGAATAACTGCATCTATAGGTCTTTAAGTAGCACAATGTTCTCATGAATACCATACCTGACAAATGGATAAAAATGTGACAAAAATTTAGTTTTGGTTTCATTAACATTTTTTGCATAATTAATACAATTTAAATAGTGTCACTAAATTATTTTCTCCTTTTTACCTTCCCAAGGACCCCAAATACGTGTTGGTTTTGACATACTATACAGTATGTTATAACATGTTATGAGTAAGCTTGAGCCCTATCAGGGGCGGACTGACAACTCATGGGGCCCCCGGGCAATAGGGGATCATGGGGCCCCTGTGTCCTTGCCCAAACTCAAAAAAGCCTATGAAAAAGGTACCAGGGGCATGTCATGGGGCCCCCTACTGACCCCGGGCCCTCGGGCAGTGCCCGAGTTTCTAATGGTCAGTCCACCCCTGGCCCTGTACCATGTGACCTCTGTGATCATTCCCATATTTCACACGTAGTAAGCAATGATGTCTGAAGTGACTTCTTGCTTACTACTCTGCATGCGGTCACTGATTGGGACCTCGCACAGATTCCGTACGACGATCGGTGTTCCGCTGTGTCCTCCAGACACAGTGGGCACCGGATCGCGGTGCTGAAAAGCTCCAAAGGAAGCACACAGTCCAAAATGGCAGGCGCTGTTTATGAACGGCAACCCGCCCCCGGACTGCCACCGTCTGCCCGTTTATACACAGCGGCTGGACGGCAAGTGGTTAAACAAGGCCTACATAAAAAAAACAAAAAAAAGGCAGCGCTTCCCCTTGACCACTTGAGCTCCTGAGGATTTACCCCCTTAATGACCACGCCTCTTTTTGCTACTCGGCGCTGCACTAATTCAACTGATAATTGCGCGGTCATGCAATGCTGCACCCAAACGAAATTTATGTCCTTTTTTTCACACAAATAGAGCTTTCTTTCAGTGGTATTTGATCACCTGTGCGCTTTTTATTTTTCACGCTATAAACAAAAAAAGGCCGAAAATTTTGAAGAAAAACAATATTTTTTACTTTCAGCTATAAAAAATATATCGTAAACTCAAAGTTGGATATAAATTTAGGCCAAAATGTATTCTGCTCCATGTTTTTGGTAAAAAAAAATCCCAATAAGTGTCTATTGATTGCTTTGTGTGAAGTTATAGCGTCTACAAACTATGGGAGAGATACTGCAATTTACGCCATTTTTCTGCTATACAGCGCTGCGCTAGTTTAACGGACAATTGCGCGGTCATGCAATACGGTACATAAATGAAATTTACATCCTTTTTTTCCCCACAAATTGAGCTTTCTTTCGGTGGTATTTGATGTGCAGTTTTTATTTTTTGCGCTATAAAAAAAAAGGCTGACAATTTTGAGGAAAAAAAAACAATATTTTGGACTTTTTGCTATAAAACATGTCCAGTAAAAAAAAATGCAAAAATCAAATTTAGTCATAAATTTCTGCCAAAATGCATTCTGCGACATGTCTTTGGTAAAAAAAAAAAACAATACGTGTAAATTAATTGGTTTACGTGAAAGTTATAGCGTTTACAAATGGCGGGAAAGATACTGGGATTTTTAGGGGTTTTTTTATACTAATAATGGCGGCGACCAGCGACTTATGGCAGTGATCAGCGACTTATGGCAGGACTGCGGCAGACATTTTGACACTGGGGGGGGGAACTGACTTGGGGTCACTGACATCCCCAGTGACACCAATACAGTGATCAGTGAAAAAAAACCACTGAAACTGTACTAATGTCACTGGGGAGGAAGGGGTTAACATTTTTAGAATTTGCTGTGTAAGGGGAGTGTTTTACTAGGGGGCGGGGGTGTGTACTGGATTGGGGGAGGGGGGAGCTGATGGAGGGAGAGAAACTCTTCTCTCCCTCTTCAGCTTGTCGGTGAACTGTCACAGAGCAGGCTGTGTGTGTCAGTGATTACCGCTCACCGCGGGAAAACGGCCGGTAAAAAACGGCCGTGACCCGGCGGCGGAGACCCGCTGCTGACACCCGCGGGACAGGTAGGGCGGGCGCACGCCTCGCGCGCGCCCCCTACCTGTTTTGAAGGCAGCCGTTTTAAAACGTGCTTTTGCCTACGAGCGCCGCCCTGCCATTGTTTATATGCGGTGGCTGGACGGCAAGTGGTTAAGTAGCACAATGTTCTCATAAATACCATACCTGACAAATGGATAAAAATGTGACAAAAATTTAGTTTTGGTTCCATTAACATTTTTTGCATAATTAATACAATTTAAATAGTGTCACTAAATTATTTTCTCCTTTTTACCTTCCCAAGGACCCCAAATACGTGTTGGTTTTGACATACTATACAGTATGTTATAACATGTTATGAGTAAGCTTGAGCCCTATCAGTGGCAGACTGACAACTCATGGGGCCCCCGGGCAATAGCGGATCATGGGGCCCCTGTGTCCTTGCCCAAACTCAAAAAAGCCTATGAAAAAGGTACCAGGGGCATGTCATGGGGCCCCCTACTGACCTCGGGCCCTCGGGCAGTGCCCGAGTTTCCAATGGTCAGTCCGCCCCTGGCCCTGTACCATGTGACCTCTGTGATCATTCCCATATTTCACACGTAGTAAGCAATGATGTCTGAAGTGACTTCTTGCTTACTACTCTGCATGTGGTCACTGATTGGGACCTCGCACAGATTCCGTACAACGATCGGTGTTCCGCTGTGTCCTCCAGACACATTGGGCACCCGATCGCGGTGCTGAAAAGCTCCAAAGGAAGCACACAGTCCAAAATGGCAGGCGCTGTTTATGAACGGCAACCCGCCCCCGGACTGCCACCGTCTGCCCGTTTATATACAGCGGCTGGACGGCAAGTGGTTAAACAAGGCCTACATAAAAAAAACAAAAAAAAGGCAGCGCTTCCCCTTGACCACTTGAGCTCCTGAGGATTTACCCCCTTAATGACCACGCCTTTTTTTGCTATACAGCGCTGCACTAATTCAAATGATAATTGCGCGGTCATGCAATGCTGCACCCAAACAAAATTTACGTCCTTTTTTTCACACAAATAGAGCTCTTTTGGTGGTATTTGATCACCTGTGCGCTTTTTATTTGTTGCGCTATAAACAAAAAAAACACAAAAATTTTGAAAAAAAAACAATATTTTCTACTTTCAGCTATAAAAAATATATCGTAAACTCAAAGTTAGTCATAAATTTAAGCCAAAATGTATTCTGCTCCATGTTTTTGGTAAAAAAAATCCCGTGCATTAGCGGGCAAACTATCTGGGAGGGGCGCTAACACTATCGGAAGTCGCCAGCGACACTGATACAGTGATTAGTAAAAATTGGTTCACTGATCAGTGACACTGGTGACAGGGCAGTGAAGGGGTTAACTGGGGGGGGGGCGATCAGGGGGTTAAATGTGACCTAGAGTGTTCTAACTGTGGGTATGTGCTGTTTTACTCACTGTTTGTATGTCTTCTTCTCTGTCTGGAACGGAATGTGTCCAGGCAGAGAAGAATGACATCACATCCTGTCCTGTGTAACTGTCAACACAGGACAGGATAGGACAGGGACTGATCATCTGATTTCAACCAGACATCACTGGCTGAAATCGAATGATTGATCCTTCCGGGAGCAAATGGTGTCACCCACAGGTCGGCGGGAGCACGCGCGCACCCCCTGCCGGCAAAAACGTCGGGAGCGCGGAGCCCATTTTAAAACGGGCTTTTGCGCCCCAGTGCCGCCCTGCACACGTATATATGCAGTGGCAGGGCGGCAAGTGGTTAATATAATCTCAGTGCACTAATACAAAAAAGTGTATAGAAATCAATATTACATATCTGTCTCAAAAATGATCACCAGCAAAAAGTGTCCTTTTACAGACGTATTCAGTAAAATATAAATATAAAATGTCCAGACACCTTGATAAAAACATATATATAAGTGCTCTTGGCTTCAATATTCAAACTTCATGTGAAAAAACACAGATCCCCGGGAACAAATCCACCAGCAGACAGATTGGGTAAACTCACCAGAGCAATGTGCTGCTCAAATTATAAACCAGCACAAACGTTTCTGCTCTGGGAGCAACGATCTGCAGATGGAAAGCCAGCATATGTGGGATACATCAAATGGCACGCGATTCTTCTCAGTCTCGGAATGAACTCAGGAACTCAGGTGTATCTCCTAAACGAGCACCGTTTAGGAGAGTGACGTCATCGTGGCCCGGCCTGTCAGACGGCCGGAGCTCGCGAACCTTGAAGGAAGACCAGGGAAAGATGGAAGCCTCTGCAGCACTGACAAAGTGCCTCTGGAGGGCTTTTGTTGAAGGTAAGTCCTCCATAATGTGCTAGTATGAGATGCATGCTAGAACATAATGACATTACCTTGCAGGGGGATTTTTTTCCCACCGCTTCAACAATCAGAACATCATCACAGTTCAGCAAAGCTCCCCGTATCCGAAACCAGGAATGCTCAGCTCACCCCAAGTTGCAGGTTAGAAGATGTTTGTTGATTAATGGAGAATGTACTTTTAGTAAAGTTTTCCGTTAAATGCAGGCCACTTATTTATTTATTTTTTCTCCCGCTGCTTTGTCACTTTTCACTTATGTGTATGGATTTTTTTAAATTGGGTTGGAGGGTGGGGGTCCTCGGGCCTGCCCTGAAGATTAGGGGGAGGATGCGTAGCCATTAGGTTCCTTCCTCCCCTGTTCCTGAGGGGTCTCTCTTCGGGAGACCTACCTGACCTAATACCTGGTGGTCGGCTTCGGCTAGTCACAAGGAAAGGGGTCCACCAGGCCTTCTGACTAGGTGGACCTTGTGGAAACCTTTGTCCCTGTCAGGAGCCTTGCGCCCCGGGGGGATCAGGGTAGAGGTCCTACCCCTTTGGATGATGGCCTGAAGCACACCCCTAAGTGCACTTTTTTGTGTTTGTGTTTTGCACTTGCATGTTTTTTGTTCTCTTAGGGGTTTTTGTTTTTTCGCACCTCTTTTAAAGAAAAAAAAAGTCAGTTAAATGCAGAGCCCCATTCCATCAGGTCTTCCAAACTGAACACTTGCCTGAGATCCATGGAAATATTTGCTCTTGGGCCGTTGGGTGTGTTAGAGAAATTAGCTGCTTATTTTATAATCATTTATGCCTGCTTGCAAAAGATTGTTTAAGAAACCACATTTTTAAAATGCTTTTGTAACCGCAAGCTTCTTCCTTATCTTGAGTCTGTAAGACTGAGCTACACCTCCTTCTAGGGCAGTGGTCAGCAAGCCGCGGCTCGCGAGGCTCTTTACACACTCTAATGCGGCTCTTCTGTGTGCCGGGCGCCCGCTCCCCTCCCTCCTCTCGGTCGGCCGCCCCAAAAGTCCGCGCGGACCTTTTAATCCGGCCCGTGGATGTGGCTGTCAGGATGTGTGTAGGCGGGGCAGCGTGACGAACGTGAGGGGAGGGGAGCTAGGCTCCTCTCACAGTCCGCCCTGAAGACCCGAACTGCGCGGGAACACGGCGAGAGGAACGCGCGGAGCAAAGGTAAGTGAATTGACACAGGGGGGACTTGGCTTACTACTTGGGGGGGAATAGTACTGTGGGGGATGAAATACTATATGAGGGATGAATTACTATGGGGGATGAATTACTATATGGGGGATGAATTACTATGGGGGATGAATTACTATATGGGGGATGAATTACTATATGGGGGATGAATTACTATGGGGGATGAATTACTATATGGGGGATGAATTACTATGGGGGATGAATTAATATGGGGGATAAATTACTATATGGGGGATGAATTACTATATGGGGGATGAATTACTATATGGGGGATGTATTACTATGGGGGATGAATTACTATGGGGATGAATTACTATGGGGGATGAATTACTATATGGGGGATGAATTACTATGGGGGATGAATTACTATATGGGGGATGAATTACTATGGGGGATGAATTACTATATGGGGGATGAATTACTATAGGGGGGATGAATTACTATATGGGGGATGAATTACTATGGGGGATGAATTACTATATGGGGGATGAATTACTATATGGGGGATGAATTACTATGGGGGATGAATTACTATATGGGGGATAAATTACTATATGGGGGATGAATTACTATGGGGGATGAATTACTATAGGGGGGATGAATTAATATGGGGGATGAATTACTATATGGGGGATGAATTACTATGGGGGATGAATTACTATATGGGGGATGAATTACTATATGGGGGATGAATTACTATATGGGGGATGTATTACTATGGGGGATGAATTACTATGGGGATGAATTACTATGGGGGATGAATTACTATATGGGGGATGAATTACTATATGGGGGATGAATTACTATAGGGGGGATGAATTACTATGGGGGATGAATTACTATATGGGGGATGAAATACTATATGGGGGATGAATTACTATGGGGGATGAATTACTATATGGGGGATGAAATACTATATGGGGGATGAATTACTATATGGGGGATGAATTACTATATGGGGGATGAATTACTATATGGGGGATGAATTACTATGAGGGATGAATTACTATATGGGGGATGAATTACTATATGGGGGATGAATTACTATGGGGGATGAATTACTATATGGGGGATGAATTACTATATGGGGGATGAATTACTATGGGGGATGAATTACTATGGGGGATGAATTACTATATGGGGGATGAATTACTATGGGGGATGATTTACTATATGGGGGATGAATTACTATATGGGGGATGAATTACTATGGTGGATGAATTACTATAGGGGGGATGAATTACTATATGGGGGATGAATTACTATATGGGGGATGAATTACTATGGGGGATGAATTACTATATGGGGGATGTATTTTCAGTTTTAAAAATGTGGCTCTCAGAATAAATTTCAATTGTGGTTTTGGCGAGATTTGGCTCAGTTGAAAAAAAAGGTTGCCCACCACTGTTCTAGGGAATGACAATAAAGGTCAAGCCCAGACACATAAGTCAACCAATCATGTCCAGAAGAGGTGGCTAAGTCAGCATTTTAGCATTTTTAGAAAAAAGTATATAAAGCTGCGGCTAATTGTTACTAATTAGACAAGCCTGGATAGGCATCTATCAGGCTAATCGCTGTGTATGCAGCCCTATTGCACGGGTCACAGTGGTTAGAACCAATAGGCAAATATCAAGTGGATAGGCGTCTATCAGGCTAACCATTGTGTATGCAGCCCTATTGCACGGGTCACAGTGGTTAGAACCAATAAGCAAATATCCGGTGGATAGGCATCCATCAGGCTAACCGCTGTGTATGCAGCCCTATTGCACGGGTCACAGTGGTTAGAACCAATAGGCAAATATCCAGTGGTTAAGCATCTATCAGGCTAACCGCTGTGTATGCAGCCCTATTGCACGGGTCACAGTGGTTAGAACCAATAAGCAAATATCCGGTGGATAGGCATCCATCAGGCTAACCGCTGTGTATGCAGCCCTATTGCACGGGTCACAGTGGTTAGAACCAATAGGCAAATATCCAGTGGTTAAGCATCTATCAGGCTAACCGCTGTGTATGCAGCCCTATTGCACGGGTCACAGTGGTTAGAACCAATAGGCAAATATCCAGTGGTTAAGCATCTATCAGGCTAACCGCTGTGTATGCAGCCCTATTGCACGGGTCACAGTGGTTAGAACCAATAGGCAAATATTCGGTGGATAGGCGTCTATCAGGCTAATCGCTGTGTATGCAGCCCTATTGCACGGGTCACAGTGGTTAGAACCAATAGGCAAATATCCAGTGGATAGGCATCTATCAGGCTAACCGCTGTGTATGCAGCCCTATTGCACGGGCACAGTGATTAGAATCAATAGGCAAATATCCTTATTTTTGCTGTATCTTGTCTCCTCGTACGAGTAAATAAACTTCTTAACTTGATCCTGAGTGCGGTCCAAGGTGGATTTTCCCTCACAGGGTGCCACCAAGCATCCTCAGAAAATGTCCTTACCAAGCCAGCTTTGCACAATAGACTTTTCTATAAGAAGTTGTCCTAAGGTAGGTCATTGAATTCTTTCATAGGGAACACTATCTGAAATGCCTTTATTGTAAAAAAAACAAAACAAATACAAGACCAAGCAAGGTGGTCTGATGGGCAGAAGGCCACTTAAGGTACAAGTTGGCACTTTCCTCATTATGGCCAGTGTCCTCATAGCAGACCTCAAGCCTCCAAACGTTCCAATTCCAAATACTGACTTTGAGAATTTCCACATCCTGGTGGTACCTGAGGTCTCCTGGGTACCTAACCTTCCCCAACTGGCTGCCCATAGACCAACAGTCAACATTTTGACAAGATAAGGGAAAAACAATGATGGTTATCATTTTCATTTAGTTTTCCTTCGTACTTTGTCCAATAGCCAAGAAATAAAAGTAGAATCTCACGAGATTCTTAATCAGAAGAAATTTTAATAACTGTAATTTATTTATATAAAAAGACAAAATGTGTTTTAAATTAAATCTTAAGAGACATTTAACAAGAATGAAAGCTTTGTATTCTCACAACACAGCAGCCTGTCCTGCGGGACTGCCAGCATTCTATATAAAAATAAACTGTTGGTTGATACAAAGGTCTATACTGAGTGTAATGTGTAGGCACAACGTACAGGTTTTCCTATTAATAAATCCTCAGATCCGTACTTTTTTATTGTTCTATAGTTAGAAGCTTAAACAGAGGGAAAAAAATGAATAATATGAGGAATCAGACAGAGATTTCCTCTTTTACCCTCGTAGGTCTATCAGACCACCCACTGACCATGAATGCACTTTTTGGGCTTTTCCTTCTGATCTATCTGATGACTCTCATCACAAACCTTCTTATATTTTTCTTGGTCCTCACTGACTCCCATCTGCACAACCCAATGTATTTTTTTCTTGCCAACTTGGCATTCCTGGACATGTCCTATTCATCAGTGACCGCACCAAGGATGCTCTATGACTTGGCCACAAAAAGCCGATCAATATCCATTCCTGCCTGTATAGCCCAAGTCTTTTTCTATGTCTCCTTTGCTTGTTCAGAACTTTTGTTGCTCTCGGCTATGTCCTACGACCGCTACATTGCCATCTGCCGCCCCCTACATTACAAACTAATGATGTCTTGGAGGGTCTGTGCTCATATGGCCTCCATGGTCTGGGTTGTAGGATGTTCTGTCTCTTTGGTTTATGCTTTACTTTTGCTCAGGTTGTCCTTCTGCAGAACATCTTCCATCCACAACTTCTTTTGTGACCTTCCACACTTGATTCAAATTACATGTACTGACCCCTTCTTAAACATGGTGGTTCTATTCCTAGTAGGTGGTAGTCTTGCAGTAGGAATCATTCTTATGACCTTTCTTCCATATGTCTATATTCTTAGTACCATCCTCAGAATCCAAAACAAGA
This sequence comes from Staurois parvus, assembly GCF_062004578.1. Classification (NCBI taxonomy): domain Eukaryota; kingdom Metazoa; phylum Chordata; class Amphibia; order Anura; family Ranidae; genus Staurois; species Staurois parvus. The sequence continues at coordinate 419,399 of NW_028319638.1, forward strand.
CTGGAAAGAGGAAAGCATTCTCCACCTGCACTTCACATATTACGGTGGTCTTCATCTTTTATGGCTCCTTAATTTTCATTTACTTGGTTCCATCTTCCAGCAATATGGTCAATTTAAACAAAATGTCTTCAGTCATATCTGCCCTCATTAACCCATTGCTGAATCCTCTGATCTACAGCCTGAGGAACAAAGATCTCATGGAGGCGCTTAGGAGGTCTTATTATCACTTAAGGTTGATCCAGGCATCATTCTGAAAATATCATTGTGAAATTTAACATTGTTTTATATTTCTGGGCCATTTATAGTTGACTAAACATTTCAGTAATGTCTTTCATAAAATGTAAACCTGTCAGGCGCTCATATCTGTACTTACACTTGCATGACCAGGGGGTCACTGTAAACCAGGGGCGGACTGACCCCGAGGGCCCGGGGTCAGTAGGGGGCCCCATGAGATGCCCCTGGTACCTTTTTCATAGGCTTTTTTGAGTTTGAGCAAGGACATAGGGGCCCCATGATCCCCTATTGCTCGGGGGCCCCATGAGTTGTCAGTCCGCCCCTTCTGTAACCCCACAGATCAAATGTAGCAGTTTCAGTAGGCTTCGGTTAAATTCCAAGTAACTCTGTGACTATTTTTCTTGCCATCATTTGTTACCTTCTATCTTCTGGTGTGTTCAGAGATATGTATCTGTATTTATGTATGTAAATGTGTCTTGACTGAGTATGTGTATGCATGTACAGTATGTATGTTGCGGGGGGGGGGGGGGGTATTATTTAATTTTTAATTATATTTTGCTCTTTTTGCACATTTTCACTTTTTTTTTCTTTATCAAAATGCTTAATACATGCTGGACAAGTCAATTATTACAATACATTGCATTATATTTATGGTGCCACATACACTGAAAGGAAGTCTGTAAAAGACAATATTCAATATTTCTGGTCCCTAAAAATGCTTCAAATCCAAACATATATTGAAGCAAATGAAAGACACTGGGGCCCCAGGTCCTTACACCTACTAGCCAATCAGAAGCAGGAGGAGGATTTACCTCTTACCTTGAGGAAGATGCTGCAGACAGGCCACCAAGTTGGCTAAATGTAGACAAATGTTTGTCTTATCTCTGCATACAATTATCCTTTGGGTTTGGATTGAAGTAGAATTCGGTTCATACTTTGCCTCTTTGGTGAACAGATGAAGTAAACGAGGGGTTCCCCTCCATCTGCAGCATGAAGTGATACATTCAGCAACCGTGTTACTATTACTGCTGAATGTGACAGCTTCCTGCTCAGGCTGGTTGTTAGGAAGCCAGCGGCTGGCGACTTCCTAGTGACCAGTCGTGCATCCCCACCAAGCCCATTCATCTGTCAGGGAGGATTCCAGCTGACTGATGAATGTAAACAAAGGTAGGTGATGTGTGGCAGAAGGTTCTCATGTTGGCCTTGAAATGCCAGGATAGTAGAAGAACCCCCCCAACCCAAAATGACCCCTTTTTGGAAAGTAAACACTCCAAGATATTTGCTAAGAGGCATGGTGAGTATTTTGCAGATCTCATTTGTTGCTGCAGGTTTTTGGAAAATGAGGAAAGAAAACAAAAATGTGTTTTCGTTTATTCTTTTCCAAACCCCTGGGACAAAAATTATATCTGCAAAATGCTCCCCATGCCTCTTATTAAATTCCTTGGGGTGTCTACTTTCCAAAAAGGGGTCATTTGGGGGGAGGGGGGTTGTACAATCCTGGCATTTCAGGGCCTTCAAAACTGTGAAAGGTAGTAAGGAAAAAGTAAGCAAAAAGTCTCTCGCATATGGTATCCCCAAATTCGGTTGAAGTGGCAGAATGTGTTTTGGGGTGTTATTCGGCATATACACATGGCGTGTGTGAGCAATATGTCATTTAAGTGACAACTTTGTGTAGAAAAAAAAAATAAATTAAAAAATTTGTTGCAAAAAATAAAATATTCCATGGACTCAACATGCCTCTCAGCAAATTCCTCGGGGTGTCTGCTTTCCAAAAAAGGGACATTTGGGGGGGGGGTTGTACTATCTTGGCAATTTAGGGACTCCAAAACTTTAAAAGGTAGTGAGGAAGTGACATGTGGAAATACAGTATGCAGTTTTGGTGGTCATTGGATTTTGAGGGCCTGTATGTGCAGAGGCTGCCAAAAAGTCTCTCACATGTGGTATCCCCAAACTCAGTAGAAGTGGCAGAATGTGTTTTGGGGTGTTATTCCACATATACCCATGGCGTGTGTGAGCAATATACCATTTAAATGACTACTTTATGTAGAAACAAATAAATGAATAATTTTTCTCTCACTTTGCAAAAATTTGTTGCAAAATATGAAATATTTCATGGACTCAACATGCCTCTCAGAAAATTCCTTGGAGTGTCTACTTTCCAAAAAGGGATCATTGGGGGATTTTGTACTGGCCTGGAATTTTAGGACCTCCGAAACTGTGATAGGCAGTAAGAAAGTAAAAGATGTGTTAATTATTATTTTACAGGATTTATATGGCGCCAACAGTTTGCACAGTGCTTTACAAAATGAAGGCAGACATTACAGTTACAATACAATTTGATACAAGAGGAAACAGAGGGCCTGGCTCGTTAGCGCTTACAATCTAGGAGGAGGAGTTGAGTGATACAAAAGGTAATAGCTGTGGGGGGAGGAGCTGATGGAGGAAATAAATGGCAGTTTACTAAGTAGAAGCAGGATATACTTCTTTAAAGAGAAAGGTTTTCAGGGATCGTCTAAAGGTGGATAGATTAGGAGACAGCCAGACAGATTGGGGTAGGGAGTTCCATAGGATGGGAGATGCTCAGGAGAGGTCCTGAAGGCGAGCATGGGAGGAGGTGACATGGGAACTAGAGAGCAGAAGGTCTTCGGAGGATCAAAGAGAGCGGTTTGGTTGATATTTTGAGACCAGGTCGGTGATGTAGCTGAGGGCAGAGTTGTGGATGGCTTTGTAAGTTGTTGTTAGTATTTTGAATTTTATTCATTGGGTGAGTTGAAGCCAGTGGCGGGATTGGCAGAGAGGGATGGAGGACACTGAATGGAAGCCAGTGGAGGGATTGGCAGAGAGGGGTGAAGAACACCGAGAGGAGGCCAGTGGAGGGATTGGCAGAGAGGGGTGAAGAACACCGAGAGGAGGCCAGTGGAGGGATTGGCAGAAAGGGGTGGAGGACACTGAGTGGAGGCCAGTGGAGGGATTGGCAGAGAGAGGTGGAGGACACTGAATGGAGGCCAGTGGAGGGATTGGCAGAGAGGGGTGGAGGACACTGAATGGAAGCCAGTGGAGGGATTGGCAGAGAGGGGTGAAGAACACCGAGAGGAGGCCAGTGGAGGGATTGGCAGAGAGAGATGGAGGACACTGAATGGAAGCCAGTGAAGGGATTGGCAGAAAGGGGTGGAGGGCACTGAGTGGAGGCCAGTGGAGGGATTGGCAGAGGTGCGTGAAGGACACTGAGTGGAAGTCAGTAGTGGGATTGGTAGAGAGGGGTAGCAGACACTGAACGGTTGGTAAGGTGGATAAGCCTGGCAGCAGTATTCATAATGGACTGGAGGGGGAGTGGCCTATGTAAAGGTAACCCAATGAGGAGGGAGTTGAGGCGATAGATAACCAGAGAGTGAGTTAGGAGCTTTGTGGTATCTTTGGTTAAAAAGGGGCATATTCTGGAGATGTTGCTGAGGTTGAGGCGGCATGATTCGGACAGGGATTGGATGTGGGTCTGAAAGGATAGTTCGGAATCTAGGGTTACTCTTTGCACCCAGGGATGGGTTGATAGTGGTGCTATTGATCCTGACCGAGGAATCAGGGGAAGAGGCACGTAGGGGAGGTAATATTATGAGCTCAGTTTTGGATAGATTGAGTTTTAGGACGTGGAGTGACATCCAGTCTGATATGTCTGTTAGTAAATCAGTGATACGTGAGCAAACTGATGGGGTGAGCTGAGGAGTAGAGAGATAGATTTGTGTGTCATCAGCATAGAAATGGGATTGGAAACCATGGGAAGCTATCAGCTGACCCAAGGAAGAAGTGTAGAATAGGAGAGGTCCAAGGACAGAACCTTGGGGGACCCCGACAGTAAGAAGAGTAAGAGAGGAGGAAGTAGAGTTGTAAGTGACACTGAAGGGGCAGTTAGATAGGTAAGATTAAAACCAACGCAGAGTGCGGTCATGGAGACCAAGTGAATAGAGGTTTTTGAGGAGGAGGGGGTGGTCAACTGTGTCAAAGGCAGCGGAGAGGTCCAAGAGTAAGAGTACAGAATAGTGACCATTGGTTTTAGTGGTTAGGAAGTCGTTTGTGAGTTTTAGGAGGGCAATTTCTGTGAAGTGTTGTGGGTGAAATCCAGACTGAAGGGGATCGAGAAGGTTATTCACAATAAGGTGGCAGCTCAGCCGGTTGTAGATCAGACAATCAAGGAGTTTGGAGGCAAAAGGGAGTAAGAAGATGGGTCTTAGTTTGTTAAGATTGGTGGGCCCAGTCCTGTCTTTTTAAGTATGGGGGTGGCTAGAGCATGTTTTAGAGAGTTGGGGAAGATGCCAGTAGAAAGGGAGAGATTGAAGATATGAGTTAAAGAATGAAAGATAGAGCCAGAGGGTGATCGCAGTATTTGAAGGAGCAGAGTCCAGGGGGCAGGTGGTTAGGTGGGCTTTAGAAAAAAGTTTACCAACCTCCTCTATAAATTCCAGTATATATCCCATAATCTGTAGACGCTGTAACTTTCACACAAACCAATTAATATACACTTATTGGAATTTTTTTACCAAAGACATTTAGCAGAATACATTTTGGCCTAAGTGTATGACTACATTTGAGTTTATTGGATATTTTTTAGAATGTAGAAAATAGTGTTTTTTTCAACATTTGTGGTCTTTTTTTGGAGGCACTTCCGCCAGTATACTTTTTAGGCATGTTTATTTGCACAAAACACACACACAAGCATGTTGCCTATCATATTTCTTCAGGTGCTAAAATTCCAGGGCAGTAAAAGAGAAAAAAAAACACAAATGACCCATTTTTGGAAAGTAGACTCCTCAAGGAATTTGCCCCAGGCATGTTGAGTCCATGGAAGGTTTTATTTTTTGCCACACATATTTGGAAAATGACAAAAACGTTCTGTTTTTTTTTAACACAAAGCTATCACTTAAATGATATATTGCTCACATATTTCATGGGAATATGTGGAATAACACCCCAAAACGCATTCTGGTTCAAACTGGACCAATGTAGTTTTGCTAAAAATATACAGTATCATGCCGATTCTTCTGACTGTGGCTTGTGTCTTCACATTTAGGGCTGCTGGTGTGGCCTTCAAACTGTGCCTCCACTGGCCAATTTTTCCCCTCCATACCTAAGACCTGCAGTTCTAATTATTTTTATAAATATGACTTGAGTCTCCACTTTAAAGCTTGTTGGTGCTGCTCTCAAAAATAGTGACATTTTGTAGCCATTCAAACCTAAGGGATGAAGCGTTAATGATTTTTTAGGAAGACAGCCACCTGTGTCTTCTGTTTCTGTATTTTGACCAGTTTGGCTACCAAACTGGGGTGACCCTGGACAGTTGTACCCAACCAAAGCTAAGGGTTCTAGCTCTTTACTGACTATCCACTGTGCAATCCAACCAAGTTTTAAAATGGCAACCCTTATAAAATGTAACTATAAAATGATGGAAGCTAAAAGAAAAGCCGTGTTCCTTTTGTAGTGTGTTAGGTCCCTCTGTCCACTAACCAAGAAGTAATAGAGGTGATACATCTATAAAAAAAAAGACTTACAGTGGATTTTAAATTCAAATGTTGAAGATTGTACTCAGTTATAGAAAAGGGGCTCTCAAGGGGTTATAAATTACATCTTAAGAGACCTTTAATGCGGCTTTCAGCTTTGTGTTCCTACAACACAACAGACTGTCCTGAGGGAATGCCGACAATTTATATAAGAATAAGTCATCAGCTGGTACAAATGTCTCCAGGTGAACCTGAGTATCATGTGCAGGCACAACATATATGTATTCCTATTGATAAATCCTCAGTCTGATCATTTGATGACTGCTTTATGCTGATAAATTTAAACAACAAAGATTAATACAAGGAATCTGCCAGAGATTACCTCTTGTGGGTCCATCAGACCATCCACTGACCACGAATGCACTTTGTGTGCTCTTCCATCTGATCTCTCTGATAACTGCGGGACTGCCAACATCTTATATAAGAATACATCATTAGCTGCCAGAAATGTCGGCATGTAACCCTGAGTGTAATGTGTAGGCACTCCGTACAGGTTTGTCCTATTAATAAATCCTCAGATCCATAATTTTATTACCGTTCTATAGTGATACATAAAACAGAGAGAAAGAAAAAATGAATAATATGAGGAATCAGACAGAGATTACATCTCTTACTCTTGTGGGTCTATCAGACCATCCACTGACCATGAATGCACTTTTTGGGCTTTTCCTTCTGATCTATCTGATGACTCTTATCACAAACCTTCTTATATTTTTCTTGGTCCTCACTGACCACCATCTGCACAACCCAATGTATTTTTTTCTTGCCAACTTGGCATTTCTGGACACGTTCTATTCATCAGTGACCGCACCAAGGATGCTCTATGACTTGGTCACAAAAAGCCGATCAATATCCTTTCCTGCCTGTATAGTCCAAGTCTTTTTCTATATCACCTTTGGTTGTTCAGAACTTTTGTTGCTCTCGGCTATGTCCTACGACCGCTACATTGCCATCTGCCACCCCCTACATTACAAACTAATGATGTCTTGGAGGGTCTGTGCTCGTATGGCCTCCATGGTCTGGGTTGCAGGATGTTCTTTCTCTTTTCTCCATACTTTACTTTTGCTCAGGTTGTCCTTCTATGGACCAGCTTCCATCCACAACTTCTATTGTGACCTTCCACATGTGATTCAAATTACATGTACTGACCCCTTCATAAACATGGTGGTCATATTCATAACAGGCTCTATTCTTGGATTAGGAGTCATTCTTATGACCTTTCTTCCATATGTCTATATTCTTAGTACCATCCTCAGAATCCGTAGCAAGACTGGAAAGAGGAAAGCATTCTCCACCTGCACCTCACACCTCACCGTGGTCTCCATCTTTTATGCAGCTTTAGCTTTTATTTACTTGGTTCCATCTTCCAGCAATATGGTCATTTTAAACAAACTTTTTATCATCATAACTGCCCTCATTAACCCATTGCTGAATCCTCTGATCTACAGCCTGAGGAACAAAGATCTCAAGGAGGCACTTGTGAGGTCTTATTATGACTTGAAGTTGATCCAGGCGTCATTTTGAAATTTGACACTTTTTGTATTCCTGGAACATTTTTAGTCTAATAAAAATTTTTTATTAATGTCTTTCATAAAAATGTAAACCTGTCAGGGGATCATTGTTGTACTCACCCTTGCATGACCAGTTGGTCCTTGTAACCCCCACAGACCAAATGTAGAAGTTTCTGTATGCTTTGGTTCACTTCAGAGTAACTCTGTGTCTATTTTTCTTACCATACCATACCATACCATAATTTTTTACATAGATCTTTATGCATTTATAAGACCTTTAAGTGGCACAACGTTTTCATAAATACCCAGATCAGAATTTTTTTAAAGATGGACAACACAGTGAAAAAAAAAATTTGTTGTTTTAGTTCACATAACGAGCAACATATTGTACATCATTCATACAATTTTGAAAAGTGCCACCAAATTGTTTTCTCCTTTTCACCTTCCCAAGTACAGGGACCCCATGTCTGGGTTTGACATAGTATACAGTATATCAGTGCTGTATGGTTGGTAAGCAAGTGATCAATATATTATATTCAATGGGTTGATGGGCAGTCATTGGCAATGCATCCTTTACAGTAATCAATTAAACTATTTTTTATTAAACTATTATTTACATGCCAAACAAGACTATAAGTAAAGCTTTCTGAAAAATAAATCAAGTTTTCCTCTCTGTCTGTCACACAAATGGACCTGAATCCATTCAGGATCAAGTAACTGGCAAACGCGATCAATAAAAAATACTAATATGGGCAGCACAGCGGCTAAATGGTTATCACCGCCTGGCAGTACTCGGGCTGTCGGTTCGAATCCCAGCCACGGCTCCACCTGCCTGGAGTTTGCATGTTGTCCCTGTGCCTTCATGGGTTTCCTACGGGTACTCCGGTTTCCTCCCACACTCCAAAGACATGCTGGTAGGTGAATTGGCTCCTGTCTAAATTGGCCCTAGTATGTGCATGTATGAATGTAAGTTAGGGACCTTAGATTGTACGCTCCTCGCTCGGGGGCGGGGGGGGGACTGATGTGATTGTACAATATATATGTAGAGCACTGCGTAAATTGACGGCGCTATATAAGTACCTGAAATAAATAAATATTATGAGGAAGTGGTAGATGGGGGCTAGACACAGATTTTTTACAAGTTTCAGAAGTATTTATTTGAGCCCATTGGGCCCGTCAGTGGCTGCTCACCACAAAAATAGGGACACCCGGGGGGGGGCATTCACCCAAGTTGAGAAATCTAAGTGTAATGGGTGAAAAAGAGCGCCAAATAAAATACTCAGAGGAGCCCAAAGTCTTTGTTGTTTAACATATTACGACAAGCAGAGCAAAGGAAGTCCAATGTGCTTCGGGGGCCACACAATGTCAAGGTCCTACCTTTTCCCTGAGGTTATGTTACTCCATGTGCTGGCGTCCATCTTGGATTCTGCTGTGCATGGTGGGAATCCTTTTATGCCTTCAGGTCTCTGAGGTCCATCCCCCAGAGGGGCGTGGCTGATGACATATAAGCCTGTGGCCCGCACATGCTCTTTGCACTTGTGTCTTGGTGTTGCTATTACTCTGTTCTGACTCTCGTGACTCTCCTGGTATCTGATTCGGCTTGTGACTCGACTATTCTTTGTATTCTCCTTTGATCTGACCCTCTGTTGCTGAACCCGGCTCGAGACCTGTGATTCTCGTCTGCTGTCCTGTACTGTTTTGTCCTGTTGTTGTTGACCCGGCTTGTCTGACTACTCTTTTGTCTCTTCCACCAGCTCACGCCATTGGCAGCGGCCATTACCGCAGCTGAGGTGTCTCGGGGGCCGCGACCTGGTTCCTGGCTGCGTCAAGTCCATCCCCACCATCAGGGGCCCTGGTGAAGGGCAGCCTGGGACTTAGACTCCGCGCCCTGAGGGACTTCGGTCTGTGGGTGGTGGTTGTCGTCAGCCAGTGCGTTACATTGTTAGGCCTGCCTGTCCGTTCCTCGGCCCCTGCCCTGACACACAATTACCCTTCATCAGGGCCCGGAGATTAAGATAACAATGATGTGCTCTATCACCACTGTTGTGTGTAGACGTGTGCGCTTCCTTTCATTCCAACATGAAATTTGGATGATTTGTTTTGTTATTCAATAGTACAAAAGTAACAAAAAAAAAGTTTAATTTGAAAACATGAATAGAATACAATAGAATAGAAAATAATATAAAAAAAATTAAATAGAATAGAAAGTAAAGGAATAGAATACAAATACTACAATAGAAAAGAAAAGAATAGAACAGAAAATAAAATAATATAATAGAGTAAAAGAACAGAACAGACTATTCTGTGCACCTCCTTGGTTTGAGGTCAAGGGCCACATCAGAGGGCTCCGAGGAACACGTATGGTCTACAGGCCACAGGTTGAGCACCTCTAATTTATAGTCCAAACCATTATTAACACATCAATCAAATTTAAAATTTTTAAAAAAATGTCATTTTTTATAAAATGATTATTACATAGTATAACATTCCTGTATCAAACCATTTCACATACATTGTGTCCCGAGTGCTTTGTCCGGCGCCCTGCCTGCGTTTTTACTGTTCTTTCTGCCTGGAAACTGAGAAACGTCCATGGCGTCCAAAAAGCGTCCCTTTAGGTCAGACGCGGTTTTGGACCGGCTAGAGAACAGCGATAGTAAATCAGAACCACTTGCAGAATTGAGTGATAATGATTGGTGGGGGAAATTCCTCATCAGACATTGAAAACGATTCTGCGACTGAGCTCAGCGATGTGCAAACTTGGCGCTATATTTCACATTTCAGTGTTTTTGGTTTGATTATATTATTGAATTACATTTATTATTATTATATTATTACTTTTTATGATTATTTATTAAATTATAATTTATGATTTCGTGTTTCAAGTTTTATCCTCCCCGGGATGGTTACTAGACTCTTGTCCGGACAGATTTCAGGGAGTTATTCCTAAGGATTACAGCCCTACAATAAATAAAATACATATTTCCATGCAAAAAATGTACCGCTTTCAGCACCAAAAATCTGAAATAATCAGACCGCTAGGGAGGTTAAAGCGGCCAACACTCTTAACTAATACCTTTCAAGCTTGTGTAATGTGATAATAAAGATAGTGCAGCGCTATAAAAACAATATACCTAGCAAATATCAAATGAATAAATACATAAATATATAAGGCATGCAAAAAGCAAAAAAAACACAAGAAAACAATAAAATAGCGATAAGATCAATATAGATCTATTTAGTGTCCAAACACTCTAAAGTGCCCAAAAGTGCGTACTGAGCTCCTCTCCAATGCCTCATTAAAGTGCAATCCAATACCACACAAATAACCCCTAAACACCCCTACATAAGTAGGATAATTGTCAATCCCCTATATTGGGAGAAACTATCACACAAAGTGACCCGTGTAGTAAGATCAATTTAAGAAAAATAGATATAAATGTATATACAGTGACCCAAAAAATATAAACAAAATGCAAACAAATAATATAAAAAATATTTTAAAATAAAAATAAAAAAAATAATGCAATAAAGATATATCAGTCAAAGAAATAGAGTATTGCATAAAAATAATTAAATAATTAAATAGTGTCTAAAATAATTATTTTTGTGCGCAGAAACAAATTATTTCTTCCCAAAACACAAGTAAAAAAATCTTCTCCAAAAGAATTGTGCTTCCACCATTCACCAGTGTGAAATCAACATCAACCGCACTCACCAGATGTTAGTGAGTAATGCGCCTTTTAGGATTTTAGGGATCCTACACCCCCTTAGGGATCTTCCAAAGCTCCTTTCACCTTGTATGGCTTGGTGTACTCCTTCCACATACTCCTAATAAAAGCTCCATACCGGTGCAAAAGAGAAAAAAACCCCCATAGAGTAATACTGCTAGTACCATGTATAGTATTACATAATACCAGGCCACTCACATGTTCAGGGAAAGTTAAAAGCTTTGATTTATTGCCTCCATTGGCACACAAATCCATAAGACCACAATCCAATCCAGAGACCTCACTGACTCCTGGTTTGCAGAGGATAACAGACACAGCTCAGACAATGAAGATGGCCGCCTGGAACGCATCCCGCAGCGTACGTTCCACTCACCGGAAGTGACGCAGGGCGTAAGGACGACAGACCGCAAGTGCGTTGACGCGCTTCACCCCTCCCACAGGGCGTTCTCAAGACGTCTTGTGAGTAGCCTGGTATTATGTAATTGTCAGGAATGGACTCAGCACTGGTGGTGGGACTCACCTGCCGTGTGGGCTGCAGTACCAGAGCTTACCAGTGGGTGCTCTCAGCAGCCAGAAGCTCACACCTGCAATCAGCCAAACCTGGGGCTGATTGCAGAAAGGTGTATTTAAAACATACACCAAGGCCCAGATCACAGGCCTGGTCATGCCTTAAATACACCTTTCTGCAATCAGCCCCAGGTTTGGCTGATTGCAGGTGTGAGCTTCTGGCTGCTGAGAGCACCCACTGGTAAGCTCTGGTACTGCAGCCCACACGGCAGGTGAGTCCCACCACCAGTGCTGAGTCCATTCCTGACAGTAATACTATACATGGTACTAGCAGTATTACTCTATGGGGTTTTTTTCTCTTTTGCACCGGTATGGAGCTTTTATTAGGAGTATGTGGAAGGAGTACACAAAGCCATACAAGGTGAAAGGAGCTTTGGAAGATCCCTAAGGGGGTGTAGGATCCCTAAAATCCTAAAAGGCACATTACTCACTGACATCTGATGAGTGCGGTTGATGTTGATTTCACACTGGTGAATGGTGGAAGCACATTTCTTTTGGAGAAGATTTTTTATTGTGTTTTGGGAAGAAAGAATTTGTTTCTGCACACAAAAATAATTCTTTTAGACACTATTTAATTATTTTTATTCAATATTCTATTTTTTTCATTGATATAATATTTCTTTGACTGATATATCTTTACTGTATATGTAGTGGATGGCTATGTAAGTTGTTGTTAGTATTGTGAATTTTATTTGTTGAGCGAGTGGAAACCAGTGGAGGGATTGGCAGAGAGGGGTGGAGGACCCTGAATGGAGACCAGTAGAGGGATTGGCAGAGAGGGGTGGAGGACCCTGAATGGAGGCCAGTGGAGGGATTGGCAGAGAGGAGTGGAGGACCCTGAATGGAGACCAGTAGAGGGATTGGCAGAGAGGGGTGGAGGACCCTGAAAGGAGGCCAGTGGAGGGATTGGCAGAGAGGGGTGGAGGACCCTGAATGGAGACCAGTAGAGGGATTGGCAGAGAGGGGTGGAGGACCCTGAATGGAGGCCAGTGGAGGGATTGGCAGAGAGGAGTGGAGGACCCTGAATGGAGACCAGTAGAGGGATTGGCAGAGAGGGGTGGAGGACCCTGAAAGGAGGCCAGTGGAGGGATTGGCAGAGAGGGGTGGAGGACCCTGAATGGAGGCCAGTGGAGGGATTGGCAGAGAGGGGTGGAGGACCCTGAATGGAGGCCAGTGGAGGGATTGGCAGAGAGGGGTGGAGGACACTGAATGGAGGCTAGTGGAGGGGTTGGCAGAGAGGGGTGGAGGACCCTGAATGGAGGCTAGTGGAGGGATTGGCAGAGAGGGGTGGAAGACCCTGAAAGGAGGCCAGTGGAGGGGTTGGCAGAAAGGGGTGGAGGATACTGATTGGAGGTCAGTGGAGGGTTTGACAGAGAGGGGTGGAGGACACTGAATGGTTGGTAAGGTAGATAAGCCTGGCAGCAGTATTCATAATGGACTGGAGGGGGAGTGGCCTATGTAAAGCAAGCCAATGAGGAGGGAGTTGAGGAGATAGATAACCAGAGAGTGAGTTAGGAGCTTTGTGGTATCTTTGGTTAAAAAGGGGCATATTCTGGAGATGTTGCTGAGGTTGAGGCGGCATGATTTGGACAGGGATTGGATGTGGGTCTGAAAGGATAGTTCGGAATCCAGGGTTACTCTTTGCACCCAGGGATGGGTTGATAGTGGTGCTATTGATCCTGACTGAGAAATCAGGGGAAGAGGCACGTAGGGGAGGTAATATTATGAGCTCAGTTTTGGATAGATTGAGTTTTAGGACGTGGAGTGACATCCAGTCTGATATGTCTGTTAGTAAATCGGTGATACGGGAGCAAACTGATGGGGTGAGCTGAGGAGTAGAGAGATAGATTTGTGTGTCATCAGCATAGAAATGGGATTGGAAACCATGGGAAGCTATCAGCTGACCCAAGGTAGAAGTGTAGAATAGGAGAGGTCCAAGGACAGAACCTTGGGGGACCCCAACAGTAAGAAGAGTAAGAGAGGAGGAAGTAGAGTTGTAAGTGACACTGAAGGGGCAGTTAGATAGGTAAGATTCAAACCAACGGAGAGGGCGGTCATGGAGACCAAGTGAATAGAGGTTTTTGAGGAGGAGGGGGTGGTCAACTGTGTCAAAGGCAGCGGAGAGGTCCAAGAGTCAGAGTACAGAATAGTGACCATTGGTTTTAGTGGTTAGGAAGTCATTAGCGAGTTTTAGGAGAACAGTTTCTGTGGAGTGTGGTGGGTGAAATCCAGACTGAAGGGGATTGAGAAGGTTATTCACAATAAGATGGCAGCTCAGCCGGTTGTAGATCAGACATTCAAGGCGTTTGGAGGCAAAAGGGAGTAAGAAGATGGCTCTTAGTTTGTTAAGATTGGTGGGCCCAGTCCAGTCTTTTTAAGTATGGGGGTGGCTAGAGCATGTTTTAGAGAGTTGGGGAAGATGCCAGTAGAAAGGGAGAGATTGAAGATATGAGTTAAAGAATGAAGGATAGAGCCAGAGGGTGATCGCAGTATTTGGGGGAGCAGGGTCCAGGGGGCAGGTGGTTAGGTGGGCTTTAGAAAAAAGTTTACCAACCTCCTCTATAAATTCCAGTATATATCCCATAATCTGTAGACGCTGTAACTTTCACACAAACCAATTAATATACACTTATTGGAATTTTTTTTACCAAAGACATTTAGCAGAATACATTTTGGCCTAAGTGTATGACTACATTTAGTTTATTGGATATTTTTTAGAATGTAGAAAATAATGTTTTTTTCAACATTTTTGGTCTTTTTTTGGAGGCACTTCCGTCAGTATCCTTTTTAGGCATGTTTATTTGCACAAAACACACCCACAGGCATGTTGCCTATCACATTTCTTGAGGTGCTAAAATTCCAGGGCAGTAAACGAGAAAAAAAAACACAAATGACCCATTTTTGGAAAGTAGACTCCTTAAGGAATTTGCCCCAGGCATGTTGAGTCCATGGAAGATTTTATTTTTTGCCACACATATTTGGAAATTGACAAAAAAGTTTTGTTTTTTTAACACAATGCTGTCACTTAAATGATATATTGCTCACATACGCCATGGGAATATGTGGAATAACACCCCAAAACACATTTTGGTCCAAACTGGACCACTGTAACTATGCTAAAAATATACAGTATCATGCTGATTCTTCTGACTGTGGCTTGTGTCTTCACATTTAGGGCTACTGGTATGGCCTTCGAACTGTGCCTCCACAGGCCAATTTTTCCCTACATACCTAAGGACTGCAGTTCTAATTATTTTTATAAAGATGCCTCCCTATGACTTGTCTCCAGTCTAACCTCTTCATGCCGAGTGTACACAAATATGCGGCCTCTCAGTGGCTAAGCCTTGACGCCAAGCAGCCGCATATTTGCGTACTATTTGTAAACGCTATCAGCACATGTGTCGGCGTCTCATGGAAAGGTCCTGATTTCTCCTTGTGACTGGGACCTTTCCGATCATGTGACAGCCAATCACGGCAGTCACATGACCCTAAACCCCACCCCGCCTCCCGCTCTCAGAAACCCCTTAAAGGGCCGGGAGGTGCTGGCACAAAGGGGTTAAGGCTTGTTGGTGCTGCCATCTAAAAATAGTGACACTGGCCACTTTTTAGCCATGCAAACCTAAGGGCTGAAGAGTTAATGATTTTTAGGAAGACAGTCACCTGTGTCTTCTGTTTCTGTATTTTGGCCAGTTTGGCTACCAATCTGGGGTGACCCTGGACAGTTGTACCCAACCAAAGCTAAGGGGTCTAGCTCTTTACTGACTATCCACTGTGCAATCCAACCAAGTGTTAAAATGGCAACCCTTATAAAATGTAACTACAAAATGATGGAAGCTAAAAGAAAAGCCGTGTTCCTTTTGTAGTGTGTTAGGTCCCTCTGTCCACTAACCAAGAAGTAATAGAGGTGATAAATCTATAAAAATACTTACAGTGGATTTTAAATTCAAAATGTTGAAGATTGTACTCAGTTATAGAAAAGGGGCTCTCAAGGGGTTATAAATTACATCTTAAGAGACCTTTAATGCGGCTTTCAGCTTTGTGTTCCTACAACACAACAGACGATCCTGAGAGAATGCCGACATTTTATATAAGAATAAGTAATCAGCTGGCACAAATGTCTCCAGGTGAACCTGAGTATCATGTGCAGGCACAACATATATGTATTCCTATTGATAAATCCTCAGACTGATCATTTGATGACTGCTTTATGCTGAGAAATTTAAACAACAAAGATTAATACAAGGAATCTGCCAGAGATTACCTCTTGTGGGTCCATCAGACCATCCACTGACCACGAATGCACTTTGTGTGCTCTTCCATCTGATCTCTCTGATGACTGCAGGACTGCCAACATCTTATATAACAATACATCATTAGCTGCCAGAAATGTCGGCATGTAACCCTGAGTGTAATGTGTAGGCACTCCGTACAGGTTTGTCCTATTAATAAATCCTCAGATCCATAATTTTATTACTGTTCTATAGTGATACATAAAACACAGAGAAAGAAAAATGAATAATATGAGGAATCAGACAGAGATTACGTCTTTTACCCTCGTAGGTCTATCAGACCATCCACTGACCATAAATGCACTTTTTGGGCTTTTCCTTCTGATCTATCTGATGACTCTTATCACAAACCTTCTTATATTTTTCTTGGTCCTCACTGACTCCCATCTGCACAACCCAATGTATTTTTTTCTTGCCAACTTGGCATTTCTGGACATGTCCTATTCATCAGTGACCGCACCAAGGATGCTCTATGACTTGGTCACAAGAAGCCGATCAATATCCATTCCTGCCTGTATATCCCAAGTCTTTTTCTATCTCTGCTTTGCTTGCTCAGAACTTTTCTTACTCTCGGCTATGTCCTACGACCGCTACATTGCCATCTGCCACCCCCTACATTACAAACTAATGATGTCTTGGAGGGTCTGTGCTCATATGGCCTCCATGGTCTGGGTTGCAGGATGTTCTGTCTCTTTGATTCATACTTTACTTTTGCTCAGGTTGTCCTTCTGCGGACCAGCTTCAATCCACAACTTCTTTTGTGACCTTCCGCATGTGATTCAAATTACATGTACTGACCCCTTCATAAACATGGTGGTCATATTCTTAGCAGGCCCTAGTCTTGGATTAGGAGTTGTTCTTATGACCTTTCTTCCATATGTCTATATTCTTAGTACCATCCTCAGAATCCGTAGCAAGACTGGAAAGAGGAAAGCATTCTCCACCTGCACCTCACACCTCACCGTGGTCTCCATCTTTTATGGAGCGTTAACTTTTATTTACTTGGTTCCATCTTCCAGCAATATGTACATTTTAAACAAACTCTTTACAGTCATATCTGCCCTCATTAACCCATTGCTGAATCCTCTGATCTACAGCCTGAGGAACAAAGATCTCATGGAGGCACTTCTGAGGTCTTATTATGACTTGAAGTTGATCCAGGCGTCATTCTGAAATTTGACACTTTTTGTATTCCTGGGACATTTTTAGTTGACTAAAAATTTTGTTAATGTATTTCATAAAATGTAAACCTGTCGGGGGATCATTGTTGTACTCACCCTTGCATGACCAGTTGGTCCTTGTAACCCCCACAGACCAAATGTAGACATTTTAGTAGACTTTGGTTCACTTCAAAGTAACTCTGTGTCTATTTTTCTTACCATAATTTTTAACATAGATCTTTATGCATCTATAAGACCTTTAAGTGGCCAGCGCTGAGCAAACTATTGGAGCTTTATAAATACTGTATAATAATAATACTGTATAATAAGTGGCACAACGTTTTCATAAATACCCAGATATCAGAATTTTTTTAAAGATGGACAAAACAGTGAAAAAAAAAATAGTTTTAGTTCACATAACGAGCAACATATTCTACATCATTCATACAATTTTGAAAAGTGTCACCAAATTGTTTTCTCCTTTTCACCTTCCCAAGTACAGGGACCCCATGTCCCGGGTTTGACATAGTATACAGTATATCAGTGATGTATGGTTGGTAAGCAAGTGATCAATATATTACATTCAATGGGTTGATGGGCGGTCATTGGTAATAATACCAGGCCACTCACATGTTTAGAGAAAGTTAAAAGCTTTGATTTATTGCCTCCATTGGCACACAAATCCATAAGACCACAATCCAATCCAGAGACCTCACTGGCTCCTGGTTTGCAGAGGATAACAGACGCAGCTCAGACAATGAAGATGGCCAACTGGAACGCATCCCGCAGCGTGCATTCCACTCACCGGAAGTGATGCAGGGCGTAAGGACGACAGACCGGAAGTGCGTTGACGCGTTTCGCCCCTCCCACAGGGCGTTCTCAAGACGTCTTGTGAGTAGCCTGGTATTATGTAATACTATACATGGTACTAGCAGTATTACTCTATGGGGGTTTTTCTCTTTTGCACCGGTATGGAGCTTTTATTAGGAGTATGTGGAAGGAGTACACCAAGCCATACAAGGTGAAAGGAGCTTTGGAAGATCCCTAAGGGGGTGTAGGATCCCTAAAATCCTAAAAGGCGCATTACTCACTAACATCTGATGAGTGCGGTTGATGTTGATTTCACACTGGTGAATGGTGGAAGCACATTCTTTTGGAGAAGATTTTTTACTTGTGTTTTGGGAAGAAAGAATTTGTTTCTGCACACAAAAATAATTCTTTTAGACACTATTTAATTATTTATATTCAATAGTATATTTTTTTCATTGATATAATATTTCTTTGACTGATATCTTTACTGTATATGTAGTGGATGGCTTTGTAAGTTGTTGTTAGTATTTTGAATTTTATTTGTTGGGCGAGTGGAAACCAGTGGAGGGATTGGCAGAGAGGGGTGGAGGACCCTGAATGGAGACCAGTAGAGGGATTGGCAGAGAGGAGTGGAGGACCCTGAATGGAGACCAGTAGAGGGATTGGCAGAGAGGGGTGGAGGACCCTGAATGGAAGCCAGTGGAGGGATTGGCAGAGAGGAGTGGAGGACCCTGAATGGAGACCAGTAGAGGGATTGGCAGAGAGGGGTGGAGGACCCTAAATGGAGACCAGTGGAGGGACTGGCAGAGAGGGGTGGAGGACACTGAATGGAAACCAGTGGAGGGATTGGCAGAGAGGTGTGGAGGACCCTGAATGGAGACCAGTGGAGGGATTGGCAGAGACGGGTGGAGGACACTGATTGGAGGTCAGTGGAGGGTTTGACAGAGAGGGGTGGAGGACACTGAATGGGGGGCCAGTGGAGGGATTGGCAGAGAGGAGTGGAGGACACTGATTGGAGGTCAGTGGAGGGTTTGACAGAGAGGGGTGGAGGACACTGAATGGTTGGTAAGGTGGAAAAGCCTGGTAGCAGTATTCATAATGGACTGGAGGGGGAGTGGCCTATGTAAAGGTAAGCCAATGAGGAGGGAGTTGAGGCGATAGATAACCAGAGAGTGAGTTAGGAGCTTTGAGGTATCTTTGGTTAAAAAGGGGCATATTCTGGAGATGTTGCTGAGATTGAGGCGGCATGATTTGGACAGGGATTGGATGTGGGTCTGAAAGGATAGTTCAGAATCCAGGGTTACCCTTTGCACCCAGGGATGGGTTGATAGTGGTGCTATTGATCCTGAGTGAGAAATCAGGGGAAGAGGCACGTAGGGGAGGTAATATTATGAGCTCAGTTTTGGATAGATTGAGTTTTAGGAAGTGGAGTGACATCCAGTCTGATATGTCTGTTAGTAAATCAGTAATACGGGAGCAAACTGATGGGGTGAGCTGAGGAGTAGAGAGATAGATTTGTGTGTCATCAGCATAGAAATGGGATTGGAAACCATGGGAAGCTATCAGCTGACCCAAGGAAGAAGTGTAGAATAGGAGAGGTCCAAGGACAGAACCTTGGGGGACCCCGACAGTAAGAAGAGTAAGAGAGGAGGAAGTAGAGTTGTAAGTGACACTGAAGGGGCAGTTAGATAGGTAAGATTCAAACCAACGGAGAGGGCGGTCATGGAGACCAAGTGAATAGAGGTTTTTGAGGAGGAGGGGGTGGTCAGCTGTGTCAAAGGCAGTGGAGAGGTCCAAGAGTATGAGTATGGAAAAGTGACCATTGGTTTTAGTGGTTAGGAAGTCATTAGTGAGTTTTAGGAGAGCAGTTTCTGTGGAGTGTGGTGGGTGAAATCCAGACTGAAGGGGATCGAGAAGGTTATTCACAATAAGATGGCAGCTCAGCCGGTTGTAGACCAGACATTCAAGGCGTTTGGAGGCAAAAGGGAGTGAGGAGATGGGTCTTAGTTTGTTAAGATTGGTGGGCCCAGTCCAGTCTTTTTAAGTATGGGGGTGGCTAGAGCATGTTTTAGAGAGTTGGGGAAGATGCCAGTAGAAAGGGAGAGATTGAAGATATGAGTTAAAGAATGAAGGATAGAGCCAAAGGGTGATCGCAGTATTTGGGGGAGCAGGGTCCAGGGGGCAGGTGGTTAGGTGGGCTTTAGAAAAAAGTTTACCAACCTCCTCTATAAATTCCAGTATATATCCCATAATCTGTAGACGCTGTAACTTTCACACAAACCAATTAATATACACTTATTGGAATTTTTTTTACCAAAGACATTTAGCAGAACACATTTTGGCCTAAGTGTATGACTACATTTAGTTTATTGGATATTTTTTAGAATGTAGAAAATAATGTTTTTTTCAACATTTTTGGTCTTTTTTTGGAGGCAGTTCCGTCAGTATCCTTTTTAGGCATGTTTATTTGCACAAAACACACCCACAGGCATGTTGCCTATCACATTTCTTGAGGTGCTAAAATTCCAGGGCAGTAAACGAGAAAAAAAAACACAAATGACCCATTTTTGGAAAGTAGACTCCTTAAGGAATTTGCCCCAGACATGTTGAGTCCATGGAAGATTTTATTTTTTGCCACACATATTTGGAAATTGACAAAAAAGTTTTGTTTTTTTAACACAATGCTGTCACTTAAATGATATATTGCTCACATATGCCATGGGAATATGTGGAATAACACCCCAAAACACATTCTGGTCCAAACTGGACCACTGTAACTATGCTAAAAATATACAGTATCATGCTGATTCTTCTGACTGTGGCTTGTGTCTTCACATTTAGGGCTACTGGTATGGCCTTCAAACTGTGCCTCCACGAGCCAATTTTTCCCTACATACCTAAGGACTGCAGTTCTAATTATTTTTATAAAGATGCCTCCCTATGACTTGTCTCCAGTCTAACCTCTTCATGCCGAGTGTACGCAAATATGCGGCCTCTCAGTGGCTAAGCCTTGACGCCAAGCAGCCGCATATTTGCGTACTATTTGTAAACGCTATCAGCACATGTGTCGGCGTCTCATGGAAAGGTCCTGATTTCTCCTTGTGACTGGGACCTTTCCGATCATGTGACAGCCAATCATGGCAGTCACATGACCCTAAACCCTACCCCGCCTCCCGCTCTCAGAAACCCCTTAAAGGGCTGGGAGGTGCTGGCACAAAGGGGTTGAGGCTTGTTGGTGCTGCTGTCTAAAAATAGTGACACTGGCCACTGTTTAGCCACTCAAACCTAAGGGCTGAAGCGCTAATGGTTTTTAGGAAGACAGCCACCTGTGTCTTCTAGTTCTGTATTTTGGCCAGTTTGGCTACCAAACTGGGGTGACCCTGGACAGTTGTACCCAACCAAAGCTAAGGGTTCTAGCTCTTTACTGACTATCCACTGTGCAATCCAACTAAGTTCTAAAATGGCAACCCTTATAAAATGTAACTACAAAATGATGGAAGCTAAAAGAAAAGCCGTGTTCCTTTTGTAGTGTGTTAGGTCCCTCTGTCCACTAACCAAGAAGTAATAGAGGTGATAAATCTATAAAAATACTTACAGTGGATTTTAAATTCAAACGTTGAAGATTGTACTCAGTTATAGAAAAGGGGCTCTCAGGGGGTTATAAATTACATCTTAAGAGATCTTTAATGAGGCTTTCAGCTTTGTGTTCCTACAACACAACAGACTGTCCTGAGGGAATGCCGACATTTTATATAAGAATTAGTAATTATCTGGTACAAATGTCTCCAGGTGAACCTGAGTATCATGTGCAGGCACAACATATATGTATTCCTATTGATGAATCCTCAGATTGATCATTTGATGACTGCTTTATGTTGATAAATTTAAAAATCAAAGATTAATACAAGGAATCTGCCAGAGATTACCTCTTGTGGGTCCATCAGACCATCCACTGACCACGAATACACTTTGTGTGCTCTTCCATCTGATCTCTCCGATAACTGCCGGGACTGCCAACATCTTATATAAGAATACATCATTAGCTGCCAGAAATGTCGGCATGTAACCCTGAGTGTAATGTGTAGGCACTCCGTACAGGTTTGTCCTATTAATAAATCCTCAGATCTGTAATTTTATTACCGTTCTATAGTGATACATAAAACACAGAGAAAGAAAAAATGAATAATATGAGGAATCTGACAGAGATTTCCTCTTTTACCCTCGTAGGTCTATCAGACCATCCACTGACCATGAAGGCACTTTTTGGGCTTTTCCTTCTGATCTATCTGATGACTCTTATCACAAACCTTCTTATATTTTTCTTGGTCCTCACTGACCACCATCTGCACAACCCAATGTATTTTTTTCTTGCCAACTTGGCATGTCTGGACATGTCCTCTTCATCAGTGACCGCACCAAGGATGCTCTATGATTTGATCACAAAAAGCCAATCGATATCCATTCCTGCCTGTATAGCCCAAGTCTTTTTCTATATCTCCTTTGCTGGCTCAGAAATTTTCTTGCTCTCGGCTATGTCCTACGACCGCTACATTGCCATCTGCCACCCCCTACATTACAAACTAATGATGTCTTGGAGGGTCTGTGCTCGTATGGCCTCCATGGTCTGGGTTGTAGGATGTTCTCTCTCTTTGGTTCATACTTTACTTTTGCTCGGGTTGTCCTTCTGCAGAACATCTTCCATCAACAACTTCTTTTGTGACCTTCCACATGTGATTCAAATTACATGTACTGACCCCTTCATAAACATGGTGGTTATATTCTTAACAGGCCCTAGTCTTGGATTAGGATTTGTTCTTATGACCTTTCTTCCATATGTCTATATTTTCACTACCATCCTCAGAATCCGTAGCAAGACTGGAAAGAGGAAAGCATTCTCCACCTGCACATCACACCTCACCGTGGTCTCCATCTTTTATGGAGCTTTAACTTTTATTTACTTTGTTCCATCTTCCAGCAATATGGTCATTTTAAATAAACTTTTTACCGTCATATCTGCCCTCATTAACCCATTGCTGAATCCTCTGATCTACAGCCTGAGGAACAAAGATCTCAAGGAGGCACTTAGGAGGTCTTATTATCACTTGAAGTTGATCCAGGCGTCATTCTGAAATTTGACACTTTTTGTATTCCTGGGACATTTTTAGCTGACTAAAAATTTTATTAATGTAAACCTGTTGAGGGATCATTGTTGTACTTACCCCTGCATAACCAGTTGGTCCTTGTAACCCCCACAGACCAAATGTAGATGTCTCAGTATGGGGGGCGTTTCCAAGATGGCAACCGGAGCAGCCGTATAGGTGAGAGCTCTGTCGCCCAGCTTCTTAATCCCCTGCCATCCAGGCGGCAGCGGCGTGGTGTGAGCCGGAGGTCCCACGGACCCTTCCCAACTACAGAGGAGGGGTATTGGAGAACTTTGGCTCCCCTCCATGACGTCGGTCTGTTGCGGCCTAGTGCAGCCTCGTTCGACACCGCCCGTGACAGGGACAAGTGAGTGCGGCTGGTGGAGGGGGAGGATTAATGGAGGTCCTGTGCCCCCCCCTGCAGAGGTAGTGAAGTCGGTAGCTGATGACTACAGCCACCAGGGCCCTGTTATAAAGGGACAGCGCTGCCTGAGGACCCATTGTGGCTTGTTGTTACTGGAGGGGTTGTGTCAGGTTCCCTTGCACTCCCCCCTTTGTGTGCAACGCTTCAGGGTGCTATTATTATTATGGCCCATGTGTCTCCCTATTATACAGCACAGTTTGGGGCCTGCATCTGGGCCAAAAACCTTTCTGAGGATCATCTAACCCAGCGGTTCTCAACCTGGGGGTCGCGACCCCTTTGGGGGTCGAACGACCATTTCCCAGGGGTCGCCTAAGACCATCGGAAAACACATATTTCCGATGGTCTTAGGAACCGAGACACCGCTGCAGTCTCCGGCGATGTGTGGGCGGGATGATACGCTGCTGTCACCCGGCCACACCTCCAAGATCGCTCAGCAGCTCCGCCTCCTCGCCACTGATTGGCCACCGGAACTGTAGCTCAGGAGAGGCACACAGGCGGCCAATCACCGGCGAGGAGGTGGAGCTTGGAGAGGAGGAGCCAAGCGGCAGCGCGCGTACATCGAAGAAGACCGAGGGAGCGAGTGAAGAGGAGAGCGGCCAGAGAAGGAAGACAGCTGACAGGTAAGTGAGAGAGCGAGCCCAGGCTGGAGCAGGGGTCAGCAAGGTAAGTATCATTGGTGTCAGTGGGAGGAATAGTGCCCCATCATTTGTGTCACTAATACCAATGATGGGGCACTATTCCTCCCCCCACTGACACCAACGATGGGGCACTATTCCTCCCCCCACTGACACCAACGATGGGGCACTATTCCTCCCCCCACTGACACCAACGATGGGGCACTATTCCTCCCCCCACTGACACCAACGATGGGGCACTATTCCTCCCCCCACTGACACCAACGATGGGTCACTATTCCTCCCCCCACTGACACCAACGATGGGGCACTATTCCTCCCCCCACTGACACCAACGATGGGGCAGTATTCCTCCCCCCACTGACACCAACGATGGGGCACTATTCCTCCCCCCACTGACACCAACGATGGGTCACTATTCCTCCCCCCACTGACACCAACGATGGGGCACTATTCCTCCCCCCACTGACACCAACGATGGGGCAGTATTCCTCCCCCCACTGACACCAATGATGGGGCACTATTCTCCCCTCCACCACACTGACATCAATGATGGGGCACTATTCCTCCCACTGACACCAATGATGGGGCACTATTCCTCCCCCCACTGACACCAACGATGGGACACTATTTCCCCCCCCCCTGACCCCAATGATGGGGCACTATTCTCCCCTCCACCACACTGACACCAACGATGGGGCACTATTCCTCCCACTGACACCAACGATGGGGAACTATTCCTCCCACTGACACCAACGATGGGGCACTATTCCTCCCACTGACACCAACGATGGGGCACTATTCCTCCCACTGACACCAACGATGGGGCACTATTCCTCCCACTGACACCAACGATGGGGCACTATTCCTCCCACTGACACCAACGATGGGGCACTATTCCTCCCACTGACACCAACGATGGGGCACTATTCCTCCCACTGACACCAACGATGGGGCACTATTCCTCCCACTGACACCAACGAAGGGGCACTATTCCTCCCACTGACACCAACGATGGGGCACTATTCCTCCCACTGACACCAACGATGGGGCACTATTCCTCCCACTGACACCAACGATGGGGCACTATTCCTCCCACTGACACCAACGATGGGGCACTATTCCTCCCACTGACACCAACGATGGGGCACTATTCCTCCCACTGACACCAACGATGGGGCACTATTCCTCCCACTGACACCAACGATGGGGCACTATTCCTCCCACTGACACCAACGATGGGGCACTATTCCTCCCACTGACACCAACGATGGGGCACTATTCCTCCCACTGACACCAGCGATGGGGCACTATTCCTCCCACTGACACCAGCGATGGGGCACTATTCCTCCCACTGACACCAGCGATGGGGCACTATTCCTCCCACTGACACCAGCGATGGGGCACTATTCATCCCACTGACATCAGCGATGGGGCACTATTCCTCCCACTGATACCAACAATGGGGCACTATTCATCCCACTGACATCAGTGATGGGGCACTACTCCTTCCACTGACACCAATGACATGGCACTACTCCTCCCACTGCAAAATTACAGTTATGAAGTAGCAATGAAAATAATTTTATGGTTGGGGGTCACCACAACATGAGGAACTGTATTAAGGGGTCGCGGCATTAGAAAGGTTGAGAACCACTGATCTAACCAATGCTTACAGTGGGGCAAAAAAGTATTTAGTCACCACCAATTGTACAAGTTCTCCCACTTACAAAGATGAGAGAGGCCTGTAATTGGCATCATAGGGAGACCTCAACTATGAGAGACAAAATGAGAAAACAAATCCAGACAATCTCATTGGCTGATCTGGAAAGAATTTATTTGCAAATTATGGTGGAAAATAAGTTTTTGGTGAATATGAAAAGTTCATGTCAATACTTTGTTATATATCCTTTGTTGGCAATGACAGAGGTCAGACATTTCCTGGAAGTCTTCACAAGGTTGGCACACACTGTTGCTGGTATGTTGGCCCATCCTCCATGCAGATCTCCTCCTCCATGCAGATCTCCTCTAGAGCAGTGAAGTTTTGGGGCTGTCGCTGGGCAACACGGACTTTCAACTCCCTCCAAAGGTTTTCTATGGGGTTGAGATCTGGAGACTGGCTAGGCCACTCCAGGACCTTGAAATGCTTCTTACGAAGCCACTCCTTCATTGCCCGGGCGGTATGTTTGGGATCATTGTCATGTTGGAAGACCCAGCCACGTTTCATCTTCAATGCCCTTGCTGATGGAAGGAGGTTTGCACTCAAAATCTCACGATACATGGCCCCATTCATTCTGTCCTGTATATGGATCAGTCATCCTGGTCCCTTTGCGGAGAAACAGCCCCAAAGCATGATGTTGCCACCCCCATGCTTCACAGTAGGTATGGTGTTCTTTGGATGCAACTCAGCATTCTCTCTCCTCCAAACACGATGAGTTGTGTTTCTACCAAACAGTTCTATTTTGGTTTCATCTGACCATATGACATGCTCCCAATCCTCTTCTGGATCATCCAAATGCTCTCTAGCAAACTTCAGACGGGCCCCGGACATGTACTGGCTTAAGCAGGGGGACACGTCTGGCACTGCAGGATCTGAGTCCCTGGTGGCATAGTGTGTTACTGATGGTAGCCTTTGTTACGTTGATCCCAGCTCTCTGCAGGTCATTCACTAGGTCCCCCCGTGTGGTCCTGGGATTTTTGCTTACCGTTCTTGTGATCATTTTGACCCCACGGGGTGAGATCTTGCGTGGAGCCCCAGATGGAGGGAGATTATCAGTGGTCTTGTATGTCTTCCATTTTCTAATTATTGCTCCCACAGTTGATTTGTTCACATCAAGCTGCTTGCCTATTGCAGATTCAGTCTTCCCAGCCTGGTGCAGGTCTACAATTTTGTTTCTGGTGTCCTTCGACAGCTCTTTGGTCTTCACCATAGTGGAGTTTGAAGTGTGACTGTTTGAGGTTGTGGACAGGTGTCTTTTATACTGATAACAAGTTCAAACAGGTGCCATTGATACAGGTAATGAGTGCAGGAGGAGGAGCCTCTTAGAGAAGAAGGTCCAGGTCTGTGAGAGCCAGAAATCTTGCTTGTTTGTAGGCGACCAAATACTTATTTTCCACCATCATTTGCAAATAAATTCTTTCCAGATCAGCCAATGAGATTGTCTGGATTTGTTTTCTCATTTTGTCTCTCATAGTTGAGGTCTCCCTATGATGCCAATTACAGGCCTCTCTCATCTCTGTAAGTGGGAGAACTTGTACCATTGGTGGGGACTAAATACTTTTTTGCCCCACTGTATACACTGTATGTGCCCAACTTCCTCCTTCTATGTGACATTCATTTTTACAATATACAGAAGGTACCGCGGTGTCTAGTTGCACCTATGTAGCTGTTATCTCACATCTGCATTGGGCTGTATTGGTCCCCTGGGGCAATTTTCATTTTTTGGATAGTTAATTTTCAGCTGATCACCCTCGGGAGACTTTCTGCATGCCGTCCACTAAGAAGAAGAGTAAGGGTAATGCTCAAAGATCCCTTACAACCTATTTACTGAAAACACAGGAAATTTGCGCCACGTCTCAGGATACCACAGACCGAGCACCCCCGTCCCACTTAGGGCAGGATCCTGCAGTTCACCCACCTGCACAGGACGGGGAGTCCATACAGCCGCTTACAAAGGGGGACTTACAATCTTGTTTGCAGACTACAGTATATTTATTCCGTGTCCTTCCAATTTCGGTCTCGAAAAATATTTTAGATTGTTTTCAACGGGTGATCAATAATTTTATTCGGCGGAACAAACGTCCTCGTTTTACCTCATCGATTTTATACCAATCACAACGGGCGGGAGGCCTCGGTCTCCCTAATTTTTGGCTTTATTAGCACACAGCCAGGAGAACCAAGGAGTGGCTCCGTAAGAAGCATATCAAGGTTCTGGAGTGGCCTATTGTGACCAAAAACGAACTCTCCTGCGCTCTGAGACCCAGATAGGTGGTGGATAGATGGAGCCAGAACTGGAAAAATTTGACCACCAGTGCATATAGGGTTGTGTAGCTCCAAACAAGGCTGGGGAAGCCCGACCAATACTGCAAAGCTGTCAAGGTCCTACCTTTCCTCAGAGCTTGTGCATCTCCATGTGCTGGCGTCCATCTTGGGTTTCTGCAAAGCATGGTGGGACCCTTTATGCCTTCAGGCTTCTGCGGCTCCTCCCTGGAAGGGTGTGGCTGATCACATATAAGCCTGCTGTCTGCAGCTGCTTTTTGCATTCGTGTCTTGCATGTTCGTGTTGCAGCAAGCTCTGTTTCTACTCTCGTGGCTCTCCTGGAAACTGACTCGGCTTTGACTAGACTATTCTCGGTGTTATCCCTTTACCTGACCTCCCGTTGCTGAACCCGGCTTGTGACCTGTGTATTCTTGTCTACCGTTCTGTACTGTCTGTCCCGCTGTTATCGACCCGGCCTGCCCGACTACGCTACCGTCTTCTGGTTCCTACCAGCTATTCGCCATTGGCGGCGGCCATTACCACAGCTGGGGTGACTCGGGGGCCGCGACCTGGCCCTTGGCTGCGTCAAGTCCATCCCCACCATCAGGGGCCCTGGTGAAGGGCAGCCTGGGGCTTAGACTCCGCGCCCTGAGGCACTCCGGTCTGTGGGTGGTGGTTGTCGTCAGTCGGTGCGTGACCCTGCCATTAGGCCTGCCTGTCCGTTCCACAGCTCCTGCCCTGACAAAAGCGAAACAAAACAAAAAGCGCACCAACCTTGCGCATCGCCTCAGTAACCAAATTTTATTCAGTACAGAATGATACTCACAAACAGTAAGTAATTCAAGCATCTGAGCTCTGAGGAAGAAGGGATGCCCTTAGAAACGCGTCGGCTGTTCTGAGTGTCTACCCCCATGATGGGACTCGCGCAGGCTGCCTAATGTTCAAGTCCCTTTGAGGACCTAAATGCTTGAATTACTTCGCTGTTTGTATCATTCTGTACTGGATACAATTTGGTTACTGAGATAATGCGCAAGGTTGGTGCGCTTTTTGTTTTGTTTCGCTTTGCAGTTCTGGAGTGGCCTAGCCAGTCTCCACACCTAAATCCAATAGAACATCTTTGGAGGGAGCTGAAACTCCGTGTTGCTCAGCGACAGCCCCGAAACCTGACAGATCTAGAGGAGATCGGTGTGGAGGAGTCGGCCAAAATCCCTGTTGCAGTGCAAACCTGGCCAAGGACTACAGGAAACGTCTGACCTCTGTAATTGCAGACAAAGGCTTCTGTACCAAATATTAACCTCCCTAGCGGTCTGATTATGTCAGTATTTCTGTGCTCAAAGCGGTACCATTATTTTGCATGGAAATATGTAGCTTTTTTATTGTAGGCCTGTAATTTTTAGGAATAACTCCCTGAAATCTGTCCGGACAAGAGTCTAGTAAACATCCCGGGGAGGATAAAACTTGAAACACGAAATCATAAATTATAATTTAATAAATAATCATAAAAAATAATAATATAATAATAATAAATTTAATTCAATAATATAATCAAACCAAAAACACTGAAATGTGAAATATATAATGTTCGCACATCGCTGAGCTCAGTCGCAGAATCGTTTTCAGTGTCTGATGAGGAATTTCCCCCACCAATCATTATCACTCAATTCTGCAAGTGGTTCTGATTTACTATCGCTGTTCTCTAGCCGGTCTAAAACCGCGTCTGTCCTAAAGGGACGCTTTTTGGACGCCATGGACGTTTCTCAGTTTCCAGGCAGAAAGGGCGGTAAAAATGCAGGCAGGGTGCCGGACAAAGCACTCGGGACACAATGTATGTGAAATGGTTTGATACAGGAATGTTATACTATGAGATTTTAGTAAATTTAGTGAATGTCACTTTTTGTCATTTTCAAATTTCCCGCCAGTTCCATCCCCCGTACGTCCCGACGTCGCAGGGAACGGAACCCGGAAGACGGATGCCGGCATCGGCCGGGGGACATGGTCAGGGACACTGCAGGGGGGACATCGCAGGAGCGCAGGACAAGGTAAGTGAAGAAGGGAATCACGGAGCATCGCTGCAGTGTATTCCCGAGTGTAGCTCGGGGGGGGGGGGTTACCGCTTGTGGTACTGAACAGGGGCAATAGGGGATCATGAGGCCCCTGTGTCCTTGCCCAAACTCAAAAAAGCCTATGAAAAAGGTACCAGGGGCATCTCATGGGGCCCCCTACTGATCCCGGGCCCCTCGGGCAATGCCCGAGTTTCAAAATGGTCAGTCCGCCCCTGGTACTGAAACTTTACCCCGAGCTGCACTCGGGAATACCTCCAGGGAGGTTAACACGGATCTTCTCAGGGGTTCAAATCCTTCTGTTCAGCCGTGCGAGACAACTACATTCTTTACAAATCCTACAATGTGATTTCCTGAATTCTGTCTCTCAGAGTGGGAATCCCCTGCAATGTGAATGTCTGACCAGGGGCGGACTGACCATTTGGAAACCTGAGGGCCCGGGGTCAGTAGGGGGTCAAACGAGATGCCCCTGGTACCTTTTTCATAGGCGTTTTTGAGTTTGGGCAAGGACACAGGGGCCCCATAATTCCCTATTGCCCGGGGGGCCCCATGAGTTGTCAGTCCGCCCCTGTGTCAGACCCTCCATGATGGAGAAGTGGGAGAACTTGCAGAATCGCAGGGGGTTCACATACTTCTGTTTCTCACTGCATTTGTGTTTCGGCTCTATGGGCCGTCACCCTACATTGGAAGTGGTCAGCAGTGCCATTGTCCTCAGTCTTGCAGAGAATAGATGCAGAGATGCTTATGGAGAGAATTCATTACACGCTATTGGACAGGATGCATTTATTCGATAGGAAGTGGGGAGGGGGGGGTTGGAAGACGCATAGACACCTACTGATCGCACGGTGAATGTTTTTAGATTCAAATGACAGAGTTTTTTGTTGGTCGCATTATTTATTTGCCTCTTCTAACAATTTTATTTATACACTTATAGTTTGCCGTAAAATGATTGTATCTTTTGTTATGTACACCACAGATGGGCCTCATCCTTGTCTTGCATTACAATTAGAGATGAGCAAATTATTCAAAAATTCGGTTCGGCTGATTCGCCGAATTCGCCGAATAAATTCGCTTCGAGCCGAATATATTCGCTGCGAATTTAACTTATAAAAAGGGTGTTTCTAGGCTTCAGAGAGCCTTAATATTAGTGCTGAACACTGTACCTTTAATTTAAATGCCCTTGGAGTCTGCTGGGGAAGAGAAATAATACTGTCAGTCAGTATGACATGCAGATGAGTGCCGTCGATCTTAGAATCACCGCACACTTCACTCATTTGGGCAGTCACGGGGCCAAAACCAGAGTGTGGAGCCACAGTGTGGCGGTGGAGGCAGCAGCAATGGGAGGCCATACAGCACCCTATGACAAAATGGAACCCACCAGCAGTGTGAGGAGACCTGAAAGTAGCACATGGCAGAGTGTGGCGATGGAGACAGCAGCAATGGGAGGCCGTACAGGGACCCATGACACACTCTGGACCTGGCAGCAGCGTGAGGAGGCGGTACAGGGACCCATGGCAGATTACGGGCCTGGCAGCAGCAATGGGAGGCCCGTAATCTGCCAGCACCCTATGACAAAATGGAACCCACCAGCAGTGTGAGGAGACCTGAAAGTGGCACATGGCAGAGTGTGGCGATGGAGACAGCAGCAATGGGAGGCCGTACAGGGACCCATGACACACTGTGGACCTGGCAGCAGCATGAGGAGGCGGTACAGGGGCCCATGGCAGATTACGGGCCTGGCAGCAGCATGAGGAGGCGGTACAGGGGCCCATGACAGATTACGGGCCTGGCAGCAGCATGAGGAGGCGGTACAGGGGCCCATGGCAGATTACGGGCCTGGCAGCAGCATGAGGAGGCGGTACAGGGGCCCATGACAGATTACGGGCCTGGCAGCAGCATGAGGAGTCGGTACGGGGGCCCATGGCAGAGTGGCGGAGCGTAAGCAGCTAAAATTGAAGGCCATACAGAGGCCTATGTTAAAAAGTCCCCCCAGCAGCAGCGTGGGGAGACGACTATCAAGAGTCCAATGGCAGAGTGGCGGAGCAGAAGCAGCTTCAATTGAAGGCCATACACAGGCCTAGGTTTAAAAGTCCCTCACAGTTAATTCCAATAACGAACTCTACTCCTCCGTGCAATCTACTTACGAGACCCTGGGCAGGTCTGGGTCCAATTTGTGGTAGAGACTGGTTTTGTTCAGCCATGCTTGAGCGAGTAATAACAGGTCTGTGCTGCCCTTTGGTGTCTGGCTTAATGCGCACAACACTGAACGTCCCAGCGTTTGGCAACGATTTGCCGTTAAGTGATGCAAACCCGCTGAACCACGTTCATGAGGAGCCGGTACAGGGGGCCATGAATCAGTATGGACCTGGCAGCAGCGTGAGCAGACGACAGAGGCACATGGCGCAGGGTGGCGGTGGAGGCAGCATTATTCTGAAGCCTGGCTGGAAACTGTACGTTTATGTCACTGGAATGCACTAATCACCCAAAAAATATTACCGCCACCCGGCGTGTAAATGGATTTAACTCTTTGAACGTACAATAGTGGTTGTGAAGCAGAAAGTCAGTTTATTTTGCACAATCGGCAAACTGCAGCACCAACTGTGCACGACAGCCACCAAAAAAAAAAAGGGTGTATGTCACTTTAAATTTTCGATTCTTTGATAGCTGTGGCCCTGAGTAACGATTCTGTGTCCCTGAGTAACAATTCTGTGGCCCTGAGTAACGATTCTGTGGCCCTGAGTAACGATTCTGTGGCCCTAAAGTCTCTGTGGCCCTAATTCTGTCCCTTAATACACACAGGTCTGTCTCTCTTGAATGACCGGAGGCTAATGGAGAATTCTAAGATGGCCGCGATTTATAGCTCCACCATTACACAGTGCTGGCTGGCTGGCTGGCTGCTGATTGGCTAATGCGATCACATGTCATGAATGCATTATGGGTCAGCGCGCCTTGTCTGCGCGCCTTCCCAGAGATCCCCGCCCCATCTTCTCTGTCCATTTTCTCCGTCGCCCACACATGTCGCCGCCATTTTTGGGAAAATTCGATTCGTGCATCCGAAGTTTGCTAATCTTCGGATTCGTCGCGAATAGAATTTTTCCAAATCTTCGGAACGAATTCCACTTCGTCATGTTCGATTCGCGCATCTCTACTTACAATATATTGATGCCGTAAAGTTTTTCTTTGCAGACTAATTCATAAAAATCGAATAAAATCGTTTGTAAACAAAAAGAAGTCTCAGTATTCTTTGGTTCACTTCAAAGTAACTCCGTGTCTATTTTTCTTACCGTCATTTGTTACATAGATCTTTATGCATCTATACGACCTTTAACCCCTCGTCCTCCAGAGGATTCCCCCCCCCCCAGAAGATTCCCCCCCCCCCTTCCTGCCCAGGCCATTTTTTGCATTACGGCGCTGCGTCACTTTAACTGACAATTGCGCGGTCATGAAACGCCCAAATTAAATTTACATGCTTTTCTTTCCACAAATTGAGCTTTCTTTTGGTGGTATTTGATCGCCTGTGCATTTTTTTAATTTTTTGCGCTCTATATATATATATATATATACAAAAAAAAGACCGACAATTTTGAGAAAAAAACAATATTTTTGACTTTTTGCTATTAACCTCCCTGGCGGTATTCCCGAGTGTAGCTCGGGGTAGAATTTTAGTACCAAAAGCGGTAACCCCGAGCTACACTCGGGCTTACCATGCGGCGCTGCATAGGGAGTCCCTGCAGCACTTACCTTGTCCTTCGCTCCCACGATGTGTCCCCTGAAGCGTCCCCGACCATCTCCTCCGGCCGATGCCGGCATCCGGCTTCTGTGTTCCGGTCCCCGTGACGTCGGGACGTACGGGCGGTGGCGGCGGCGGGAAATTTGAAAATTTTAAAAAATGTCATTTTTTTCAAAACACATTTTTCACAGTAAAACATTGCTGTTTCAACCCATTTCACATACATTGTGTCCCGAGTGCTTTGTCCGGCGCCCTGCCTGCATTGTTACTGTTCTTTCTGCCTGGAAACTTAGAAAAATCCATGGCGTCCAAAAAGTGTCCCTTTAGGTCAAAAGCGGGTTTAGACCGGCTAGAGAACAGCGATAGTAAATCAGAACCACTTGCAGAATTGAGTGATAATGATTAGTGGAGAAACTCGTCATCAGACACTGAAAACGATTTTGCGACTTTGCTCAGCGATGTG
This sequence comes from Staurois parvus, assembly GCF_062004578.1. Classification (NCBI taxonomy): domain Eukaryota; kingdom Metazoa; phylum Chordata; class Amphibia; order Anura; family Ranidae; genus Staurois; species Staurois parvus. The sequence goes on from NW_028319638.1 coordinate 453,676, forward strand.
CGAACTTGGCGCTCTATTTCACATTTCAGTGTTTTCGGTTTGATTATATTATTGAATTAAATGTATTATTATTATATTATTATTTTTTATGATTATTTATTAAATTATAATTTATGATTTCGTGTTTCAAATTTTATCCTCCCCGGGATGTTTACTAGACTCTTGTTCGGACAGATTTCAGTGAGTTATTCCTAAAAATTACAGCCTACAATAAAAAAACGACATATTTCCATGCAAGATAATGGTACCGCTTTCAGCACCAAAAATCTGAAATAATCATACCGCCAGGGAGGTTAAACATGTCCAGTAAAAAATCTAATTTCATGATAAATTTAGGCCAAAATGTCTCCCGCTCCGTGTCTTTGCTAAAAAAAAAATCCCGATACGTGTAAATTAATTGGTTTACGTGAAAGTTACAGCGTTTACAAATGGCGGTACAGATACGGGGATTTTTGTTTTTTACTAGTAATGCCAGCAATCACTGACTTATAGCAGTGGGCATTCTGACACTGGGGGGGGGGGGGAACTGACTTAGTGTCACTGATATCCCCAATGACACCAATACAGTGATCAGTGCTAATAGAAAGCCCCAACACTGTACTAATGGCACTGGACAGGAAGGGGTTAACATCTGGGGGGATCAAAGGGTTAACTGTGTGCTGGGTGTTTTTTACTAGGGGCTGTGTCTGTGTGCTTCACTGTAAGCACACTGCTTTGCAAGGCTTTGCTATGCAGAGCCATGAAAAGCAGTGTGCAGGAGCTGACAGGGGAGAGAAATGATTTGTTTACTGACAGTTCTCCCCCCATTAGAGATGCTTGGCAATCACTGGGTGCCGGCGAATAATCACCAGCCGGGACCTGGTAATTGACAGCCATGGCCCTCAATGGTGGCGCAGGTAGGATATGCGCGCGCCTTGTGTGCGCCCCCTACCTGGAAATACAAACTCACGTATATATACATGATTTTGCGCACCCGTGCCGCCCTGTAGCAGTACTTCTGGGGACGGGAAGTGGTTAAGTGGCACAATGTTTTCATAAATACCTAACTCAGATTTTTTCAAAATTGGACAAAAATTTGAAAATAAAAGTTAATTAATGGAGGAGGGGAGGGAAGGCTCATTGATAGAGGCAGGGGAAGGAAGGCTCATAGATGGAGGTGGGGAGGGAAGGCTCATTGATGGAGGTGGGGAGGGAAGACTCATTGACGGAGGTGGGGAGGGAAGACTCATTGACGGAGGTGGGGAGGGAAGACTCATTGACTGAGGTGGGGAGGGAAGACTCATTGATGGTGGTGGGAAGGGAAGGCTCGTTGATGGAGGTGGGGAGGGAAGATTAATTGATGGAGGAGGGGAGGGAAGTCTCATTTATGGAGGTGGAGAGGAAAGGCTCATTGATGGAGGCGGGGGAAGGAAGGCTCATTGATGGAGGTGGGGAGGAAAGCCTCATTGTTGGAGGTGGGGAAGGAAGATTCCTTGATGGAGGTGGAAAGGGAAGGCTCATTGATGGAGGTGGAGAGGAAAGGTTCATTGATAGAGGAGGGGGAAGGAAGGCTCACTAATGGAGATGGCGAAGGAAGGCCGGGACCTGGTGATTGACAGCCGTGGCCCTGAATGGCGGCACGGGTAGGGCATGCGCATGCCTCGTGTGCGCCCCCTATCTGGATATGCAAACTCACGTATATATACAGTACATGATTTTGCACACCCATGCCACCCTGTAGCAGTACTTCTGGGGACGGGAAGTGGTTAAGTGGCACAATGTTTTCATAAATACCCAACTCAGATTTTTTCAAAAATTGACAAAAATGTGAAAAAAAAGTTTAGTTTTAGTTTGCATAACAAGCAACATATTTTACATCATTCATACAATTTCAAATCATGTCCTGAAATAATTTTCTCCTGTTTCACCGTCCCAAGTACAGGGGCCCCAGACAGGTGCCGGTTTGGACATAGTATACAGTATATCAGTGCTGTATGGTTGGTAAGCTGGAAAAACAAGTCTGATCCATGGGGGCCCCAACTCACAACTTACAGGACTTCGGTGACCTGCTACTCATGGCTTGGTGCCAGATCCCACCATGGGGGATGGTCATCATTATAGGTGAGCAGAGTATATCAGTGCTGTGTGGTAGATAACTAAGTGTCCAACATTATATATTCAGTGCATTGATGGCTGGTCATTGGTAGCACATCCCTTACAATATTAAAAAAACAGTCATGGAGGAAATTATTGGGTCTTTTTAGGGGCCAAACAAGACTATCCGATAACACTGTTCAACGGGTAAAAAGTTTTGGGCATAAAATTAGCTAATCTTACATAATTTTGGGGTGCTGAAAACGAAAATGACCCTAAAAAATGTTGATTGGCTCTAGTTTCCATGATATATTCACCCATCTAATGACGTAAGCCATTCAAAATGATGATGCAACTTCAGCTGCATATTGCGCAATTGATACTGGTGACCAATAGAAAATGTCATGTATACTGAGATGATGCAATATTAGCCTTTAATTGCATCACTTCACTGCATAAAAGCTGCAGTATCTGTAGCTGATTGGAGTTCGTCTTTACATTTGGTTTTCTGCTTATATAGGCTACTCAGTAATGCCTCCAACTTGTGTGAATAAAGCAGATCATTTCTGCTATATCTGCGGTGAAATAACTTTTATCTCACAAAAAAGGAGGATAACAGGAATGATTAGGAAAGCCTACAACTTGTATTTTGGCTGCAAGATAGGAGACCAGGACAAGAGCTGGGCACCACATATATGCTGCAATTCTTGTGGGACGGCACTGGAGCAATGGTTGAATGGAAAAAAGGCATCTATGCCTTTCGCTGTGCCAATGATTTGGAGAGAGCCAACAGATCATGTTAGTAATTGTTACTTTTGTATGGCGCCTCCAATTGTAAAAGGGCTAAATAAGAAGAAAAAGTTATCTGTGCACTATCCAAATATTCCATCGGCAATACGTCCAGTTCCTCATGGAGAGGGGCTACCAATTCCTAAAGCACCAGAATCCTTCGTGGTTGAGTCAAGTGAGGAAGAACCTGAAGCGTGTCGTCACGTGCAGTTGTAAGAGATAGCCCTTTCCTCGAATACAAGAGAAAAGCCGACAGAAGCAAAACCGACACAAACTGAAGACAAAACTAGTGAGAATCCTAAGTATTAAAATGATTCAACTTAGCTTATGGCTATAATTTTTCTTGGTAATCCTATGCAATATATTCTGCCATTTAGGCTTTGTTATGTAGTCATATCACTTGCTGTATATTTGTGGAAAGACATCTATCTATATAATTATTGTGCATTATGTAGTCATTACGCCTATAGTAGAAAACTTTCCGTTTACAGAAAAACTAGAGCCAATTGACAAATTTCATTGTTATATTTGAACTCAGAATGTGAAATTCATTAAGAAATGGATCCTTTTGTTTCCAAAACTGGCAAAAAATAAAAATTTGTTGAACAGTGTAATCTGTGTGCAAAACTCGTGTTTTCTTTGTATTCTGAGGAAGGTGATTGTTAAACTCATCAACATTTAGCTGATTCTTTATTGCACAAACGGACCTGTATCCATTCAGGATCAAGTCATTTGCAGGCATGATGGATGAAAAATACTAGACTGTGTTGTATTAAAAAGGCTCATTGATGGAGGGGGAGGGAGGCTAACTGATGGTGGTGGGGGGAGGGAGGCTCATTAATGGTGGTGGGGAGGGAAGGCTCATTGATAGAGGTGGGGAAGGAAGGCTCATTGATGGAGGTGGGGGGAGAGAGACTCACTAATAGTGGTGGGGAGGGAAGGCTCATTGATAGAGGTGGAGAAGGAAGGCTCATTGATGGAGGTGGGTAGGAAGACTCATTGATGGAGGTGGGGAGGGAAGGTTTATTGATCAAGGTGGGGAGGAAAGGCTCATTGATGAAGATGGGGAGGGAAGACCCATTGATTGAGGTGGAGAGGGAAGGCTCATTGATGGAGGTGGGGAGGGAAGGCTCATTGATGGAGGTGAGGAGGGAAGACTCATTGATGAAGGTGAGGAGGGAAGACTCATTGATGGTGGTGGGGAAGGAAGGCTCATTCATGGAGGGAGTGAGGGAAAATTCAGTGATGGAGGAGGGGAGGGAAGGCTCATTGATAGAGGCGGGGGAAGGAAGGCTCACTGATGGAGGTGGGGAGGGAAGGCTCATTTATGGAGGTGGAGAGGAAAGGCTCATTGTTGGAGGTGGGGAAGGAAGATTCATTGATGGAGGTGGGAAGGGAAGGCTCATTGATGGAGGTGGAGAGGAAAGGCTCATTGATGGAGGAGGGGGAAGGAAGGCTCACTAATGGATATGGGGAAAGAAGACTCATTAATGGAGTGGCAAAAATAAAGATAATCGAAATTACAAGCAGGTGACGCATTAAAACCTGTTACAGAAATGGTTTTGGAAGCCATGGGAAGCTATCAGCTGATCCAAGGAAGAAGTGTAGATGGAGAATAGGAGAGGTCCAAGGACAGAAGCTTGGGGACCATGACAGAAAGAGGAGTAGGAGAGGAGGAAGTAGAGTTGTAAGTGACACTGAAGGTGCGGTGAGATAGGTAATATTCGAACCAACAGAGAGTACGGTCATGGAGACCAAGTAAATAGAAGTTTTTGAGGGGGAGGGGGTGGTCAACTGTGTCAAAGGCAGCTGAGAGGTCCAAGAGTATGAGTATGGAATAGTGACCATTGATTTTAGGGGTTAGTAAGTAGTTTCAGAGTTTTAGGAGAACAGTTTCTGTGGAGTGTGGTGGGCAAAATCCAGACTGAAGGGGATCGAGAAGGTTATTCACAATAAGGTGGCAGCTCAGCCAGTTGTAGACTAGACATTCAAGGAGTTTGGAGGCAAAAGGGAGTAAGGAGATGGGTCTTAGGTTGCTAAGATTGGTGGGGTCCAGTGAGGCCTTTTTAAGTATGGGGGTGACTAGCGCATGTTTTAGAGAGTTGGGGAAGATGCCAGAAGAGAGGGAGAGATTGAAGATATGAGTTAAAGAATAAAGGATGGAGCCAGAGGGTGACTGTAGTACTTGTGAGGGAGCAGGGTCCAGGGGGCAGGTGGTTAGGTGGGCTTTAGAAAAAAGTTTACCAACCTCCTCCATAAATTCAGTATATATCCCACAATCTGTAGACGCTGTAACTTTCACACAAACCAATTAATATAAACTTATTGGAATTTTTTTTTTACCAAAGACATTTAGCAGAATACATTTTGGCCTAAATATATGACTACATTTGAGTTTATTGGATATTTTTTAGAATGTAGAAAATATTGTTTTTTTCAACATTTATGATCTTTTTTGGAGGCACTTCCGCCAGTATCCTTTTTAGGCATGTTTGTTTGCGCAAAAACACACACACAGGCATGTTGCCTATCACATTTCTTGAGGTGCTAAAATTCCAGGGCAGTAAAAGAGAAAAAAACCAAAATGACCCATTTTTGGAAAGTAGACACCTCAAGGAATTTGCCCCAGGCATGTTGAGTCCATGGAAGATTTTATTTTTTGCCACACTTTTTTGGAAAAGGACAAAAAGTTTTGTTTTTTTAACACAATGCTGTCACTTAAATGATATATTGCTCACATATGTCATGGGAATATGTGGAATAACACCCCAAAACACATTCTGGTTCAAACTGGACCACTGTAACTATGCTAAAAATATACAGTATCATGCTGATTCTTCTGACTGTGGCTTGTGTCTTCACATTTAGGGCTGCTGGTGTGGTCTTCAAACTGTGCCTCCACAGCCCAATTTTTCCCCTCCATACCTAAGACCTGAAGTTCTAATTATTTTTATAAATATGACTTGAGTCTCCACTTTAAAGCTTGTTGGTGCTGCTGTCAAAAATAGTGACATTTTGTATCCATTCAAACCTAAAGGATGAAGCGTTAATGAGTTTTAGGAAGACCCACCTGTGTCTTCTGTTTCTGTATTTTGGCCAGTTTGGCTACCAAACTGGGGTGACCCTGGACCAGAGGTGTAGCTAGGATATTTTGTGCCCGGGGACGAACGGCCACCTCATGACACCCCCCCCCCGCTTCATATGGTCCCTGTAGACACCCCCCCATCCTGATCACATTGCCCCCCACCCCCTTCATCCATGGCACTACTCACCTGGCTCGGCTTGGCTCGGCTCGGCTCTCCCCTCGTCCCCTCCGGCACATGTCCGGCTCACTGCCCTCCTCTCCGCTCCTCTTCTGTCCGGCTCCTCTCTCCTCTCATAACTCACTGTGGATGGCAAATGTATCAGATGACAAATCTACAGCAGCTGCTGCAGTGATCTTGTGACCTCATTTTGGCGCCCGGGTACATATGTACCCCCCTGCCCCCCCCTAGCTACACCTCTGCCCTGGACAGTTGTACCCAACCAAAGCTAAGGGTTCTAGCTCTTTACTGACTATCCACTGTGCAATCCAACCAAGTGTTAAAATGGCAACCCTTATAAAATGTAACTACAAAATGATGGAAGCTAAAAGAAAAGCCGTGTTCCTTTTGTAGTGTGTTAGGTCCCTCTGTCCACTAACCAAGAAGTAATAGAGGTGATAAATCTATAAAAATACTTACAGTGGATTTTAAATTCAAATGCTGAAGATTGTACTCAGTTATAGAAAAGGGGCTCTCAGGGGGTTATAAATTACATCTTAAGAGACCTTTAATGAGGATTTCAGCTTTGTGTTCCTACAACACAACAGACTGTCCTGAGGGAATGCCGACATTTTATATAAGAATAAGTCATCAGCTGGCACAAATGTCTCCAGGTGAACCTGAGTATCATGTGCAGGCACAACATATATGTATTCCTATTGATAAATCCTCAGACTGATCATTTGATGACTCTTTATGCTGATAAATTTAAACAGAGATTACCTCTTGTAGGTCTATCAGACCATCCACTGACCACGAATGCACTTTGTGTGCTCTTCCATCTGATCTCTCTGATGACTGTGGGACTGCCAACATTTTATTTGAGAATAACCCTGAGTGTAATGTGTAGGCACTCCGTACAGGTTTGTTCTATTAATAAATCCTCAGATCCATAATTTTATTACCGTTCTATAGTGATACATAAAACAGAGAGAAAGAAAAAATGAATAATATGAGGAATCAGACAGAGATTACGTCTCTTACCCTCGTAGGTCTATCAGACCATCCACTGACCATGAATGCACTTTTTGGGCTTTTCCTTCTGATCTATCTGATGACTCTTATCACAAACCTTCTTATATTTTTCTTGGTCCTCACTGACTCCCATTTGCACAACCCAATGTATTTTTTTCTTGCCAACTTGGCATTTCTGGACATGTCCTATTCATCAGTGACCGCACCGAGGATGCTCTATGACTTGGTCACAAAAAGCCGATCAATATCCATTCCTGCCTGTACAGCCCAAGTCTTTTTCTATCTCTGCTTTGCTTGTTCAGAATCGTTATTACTCTCGGCTATGTCCTACGACCGCTACATTGCCATCTGCCACCCCCTACATTACAAACTAATGATGTCTTGGAGGGTCTGTGCTCATATGGCCTCCATGGTCTGGGTTGTAGGATGTTCTGTCTCTTTGCTCCATACTTTACTGTTGCTCAGGTTGTCCTTCTGCGGACCATCTTCCATCCACAACTTCTTTTGTGACCTTCCGCATGTGATTCAAATTACATGTACTGACCCCTTCATAAACATGGTGGTTCTATTCCTAGTAGGTGGTAGTTTTGCAGTAGGAATCGTTCTTTTGACCTTTCTTCCATATGTCTATATTCTTAGTACCATCCTCAGAATCCATAGTAAGATTGGAAAGAGGAAAGCATTCTCCACCTGCACCTCACACCTCACCGTGGTCTCCATCTTTTATGGCTCCTTAATTTTTATTTACTTTGTTCCATCTTCCAGCAATATGGTCATTTTAAACAAATTGTCTTCAGTCATATCTGCCCTCATTAACCCATTGCTGAATCCTCTGATCTACAGCCTGAGGAACAAAGATCTCAAGGAGGCACTTAGGAGGTCCTATCATCACTTGAAGTTGATCCAGGCGTCATTCTGAAATTTGACACTTTTTGTATTCCTGGGACATTTTTAGTTGACTAAAAATGTTGTTAATGTATTTCATAAAATGTAAACCTGTCGGGGGATCATTGTTGTACTCACCCTTGCATGACCAGTTGGTCCTTGTAACCCCCACAGACCAAATGTAGACATTTCAGTAGACTTTGGTTCACTTCAAAATAACTCTGTGTCTATTTTTCTTACCATAATTTTTACATAGATCTTTATGCATCTATAAGACCTTTAATCCCTCCCTCCCCCCCCCCCCCCCCCCCCCGACCAGGCCATTTTTTTGCATTACAGCGCTGCATTACTTTAACTGGCAATTGTGCGGTCATGCAATGCTGCACCCAAATTAAATTTACATCCTTTTCCCATGAATTGAGCTGTCTTTTTGTGGTTTTAATTGCCTCTGCAATTGCGCTTAAAAAAAAAAAAGACCGACAATTTTGAAAAAAAAAAACAATATTTTTGATATTTTGCTATTAAACATGTCCAGTAAAAAATCTAATTTCATGATAAATTTAGGCCAAAATGTCTCCCGCTCCGTGTCTTTGCTAAAAAAAAAAAATCCCGATACGTGTAAATTAATTGGTTTACGTGAAAGTTACAGCGTTTACAAATGGCGGTACAGATACGGGGATTTTTGTTTTTTACTAGTAATGCCAGCAATCAGTGACTTATAGCAGTGGGCATTCTGACACTGAGGGGGGGAAATGACTTGGTGTCACTGATATCCCCAGTGACACCAATACAGTGATCAGTGCTAATAGAAAGCACTGACACTGTACTGGCACTGGGAAGGAAGGGGTTAACATCTGGGGCAATCAAAGGGTTAACTGTGTGCTGGGTGTTTTTTACTAGGGGTTGTGTCTGTGTGCTTCACTGTAAGCACACTGCTTTGCATGGCTGAGCCATGAAAAGCAGTGTGCAGGAGCTGACAGGGGAGAGAACTGATTTGTTTACTGACAGTCCCCCCCCCCCCCATTGGAGATGCTTGGCAATCACTGGGTGCCGGCGAATAATCACCAGCCAGGACCTGGTGATTGACAGCCATGGCCCTGAATGGTGGAGCAGGTAGGGTATGCGCGTGCCTCGTGTGCGCCCCCTACCTGGAAATACAAACTCACGTATAAATACATGATTTTGCGCACCCGTGCCTCCCTGTAGCAGTACTTCTGGGGATGGGAAGTGGTTAAGTGGCACAATGTTTTCATAAATACCATGCTCAGATTTTTTCAAAATTGGACAAAAATGTGAAAAAAAAAGTTCATTCATGAAGGAGGGGAGGGAAGGCTCATTGATAGAGGCAGGGGAAGGAAGGCTCATAGATGGAGGTGGGGAGGGAAGGCTCATTGATGGAGGTGGGGAGGGAAGGCTCATTGATGGAGGTGGGGAGGGAAGGCTCGTTGATGGAGGTGGGGAGGGAAGGCTCGTTGATGGAGGTGGGGAGGGAAGATTAATTGATGGAGGAGGGGAGGGAAGTCTCATTTATGGAGGTAGAGAGGAAAGGCTCATTGATGGAGGCGGGGAAAGGTAGGCTCACTGATGGAGGAGGGGAATAAAGGCTCATTGTTGGAGGTGGGGAAGGAAGATTCATTGATGGATGTGGGAAGGGAAGGCTCATTGATGGAAGAGGGGAGGGAAGGCTCATTGATGGAGGTGGAGAGGAAAGGTTCATTGATGGAGGAGGGGGAAGGAAGGCTCACTAATGGAGATGGGGAAGGAAGGCCGGGATCTGGTGATTGACAGCCATGGCCCTGAATGGTGGCACAGGTAGGGCATGCACTCACCTCGTGTGCGCCCCCTACCTGGATATGCAAACTCACGTATATATACAGTACATGATTTTGCACACCCATGCCACCCTGTAGCAGTACTTCTGGGGACAGGAAGTGGTTAAGTGGCACAATGTTTTCATAAATACCCAGCTCAGATTTTTTCAAAAATGGACAAAAATTTGAAAAAAAGTTTAGTTTTAGTTTGCATAACAAGCAACAAATTTTACATCATTCATACAATTTCAAATCATGTCCTGAAATTATTTTCTCCTGTCTCACCTTCCCAAGTACAGGGGCCCCAGATAGGTGCCGGTTTGGACATAGTATACAGTATATCAGTGCTGTATGGTTGGTAAGCTGGAAAAACAAGTCTGATCCATGGGGGCCCCAACTCACAACTTACAGGACTTCGGTGACCTGCTACTCATGGCTTGGTGCCAGATCCCACCATGGGGGATGGTCATCATTATAGGTGAGCAGAGTATATCAGTGCTGTGTGGTAGATAACTAAGTGTCCAACATTATATATTCAGTGCATTGATGGCTGGTCATTGGTAGCACATCCCTTACAATATTAAAAAAACAGTCATGGAGGAAATTATTGGGTCTTTTTAGGGGCCAAACAAGACTATCGGATAATCTGTGTGTAAAACTCGTGTTTTCTTTGTATTCTGAGGAAGGTGATTGTTAAACTCATCGACATTTAGCTGATTCTTTATTGCACAAACGGACCTGTATCCATTCAGGATCAAGTCATTTGCAGGCATGATGGATGAAAAATACTACACTGTGTTGTATTAATAAGGCTCATTGATGGAGGGGGAGGGAGGCTAACCGATGGTGGTGGGGGGAGGGAGGCTCACTAATGGTGGTGGGGAGGGAAGGCCCATTGATTGAGGTGGAGAGGGAAGGCTCATTGATGGAGGTGGGGAAGGAAGGCTCATTGATGGAGGTGGGGGGAGGGAGGCTCACTAATAGTGGTGGGGAGGGAAGGCTCATTGATAGAGGTGGAGAAGGAAGGCTCATTGATGGAGGTGGGGAGGAAGACTCATTGATGGAGGTGGGGAGGGAAGGCTTATTGATCAAGGTGGGGAGGAAAGGCTCATTGATGGAGATGGGGAGGGCAGGCCCATTGATGGAGGTGGAGAGGGAAGGCTCATTGATGGAGGTGGGGAGGGAAGGCTCATTGATGGAGGTGAGGAGGGAAGACTCATTGATGAAGGTGAGGAGGGAAGACTCATTGATGGTGGTGGGGAAGGAAGGCTCATTCATGGAGGGAGTGAGGAAAAATTCAGTAATGGAGGAGGGGAGGGAAGGCTCATTGATAGAGGCATGGGAAGGAAGGCTCACTGATGGAGGTGGGGAGGGAAGGCTCATTTATGGAGGTGGAGAGGAAAGGCTCTGTAAGGGACTGCCTGGCGGTACCACTAGCACTCCACTGGTCAGACGTCCCAAGCGCACGGAATCTAAGCCCCAGGGTATGTGTTCACCAGGGCCCCTGATGGTGGGGATGGACTTGAAGTACCCTGAGACCAGGTCGTGGCTACTGAGTACACCTGTCAGTGGTAGCAGTATTCGCCAGGGGCTCCCACAGGGAAGAGCCTGATATGAGGAGGTCGGGTGATCCCGTTGGGATGGATGGATGGATGGATGGCTGAGCAAGTGCAAGGTCAAACAGGCCGGGTCGGTAACTGAGGGGATGGAGCAATACAAAGCAGCGGGCAGAGAGTAGTCGGGTCACACACCAGGTCAGCAATGGAAGGTCAGATCTAAACGGGGGCATTCAGGAGAGAGGTCAGGCAAAGCAAGGGTCTGGGCAGGAGAAGGCAACAAGGTCAGGTACAATCCGGGTCAGTAACTCACTTAGCACAGGTTCGCAGATACAGGATACAAGGAAAGACCAGAAGGCACTGAATGACAGCTCAGGGCCATTTAAATATCCCGCCCTGCGCTGTCATTGGTGCCAAGCGCGCGCCCGCGGCCTCTACTGCGCATGCGCGGGGCTCGAACACCGCGGACAGCCAGGACCTAGTGCCCGCGTCCCTGCACAGGGCAGCGCACTGCGCCTGCGCTGGGACCAGCGCCGCGGTGATCCCCGACATTGCCCCCCTACGGGCAACCTCCGGATGCCCACCCGGTCTCTCCACCACGGGTGATCACGAAGAAACCCCCGGAGAAGTCTAGGTGCATTAACATTTTGCGTTGGTTCCCAGGAATTGTCCTCCGGGCCATAGCCCTTCCACTTAATTAGAAATTGGGTCTGGCCCCCCCTCCTTCGGCACTTCAGGATCGCTTCCACCTCAAATTCTTCTTGTTCTTCACAAGTTATGGCCTCCGGAGGTCTGGACTCTCGATCTGGAAATGAATCTGGAACCACTGGCTTTAGCAAGGATACGTGGAATACTGGATGGATCTTGAATGTTTCAGGAAGAATAAGCTCATATGCCACCTCGTTGATCATTCGCTTCACACAAAAAGGCCCTACAAACTTTGGTCCTAATTTCTTCGATGGACATAACATTTTCAAGTTCGTTGTTGCCAACCACACTTTATCCCCGGGCTACAGCACCAGGTCCCCTCTTCGTCTTTTGTTAAACGCCTTCTTGTAGTCCTCCTGAGCCCGAGCGATAGCGTCCTGCAGTACTTTATTGTTGGAGGAGAAGAAAGCTAGTGCGTCTTGTGTTGCCGGAACTGGGCATTCAGGAACCAAGTCAGGGAGAAAGACAGGGTGAAATCCGTAGTTTGAAAAAAAACGGCGATTGCCCAGTTGCAGAATGGTTTGCGTTGTTGTATGCAAACTCTGCCAAGGGTAAGAGTGGTAGCCAATTATCCTGTAGGAAGGATGTGTAGCAACGCAGGTATTGTTCCAGGGTCTGGTTGGTCCTCTCGGTCTGTCCATTGGTCTGAGGGTGGAATGCAGAGGAGAGGGATAATTTGATATCCAAAGCCTTGCACAGTGCCCTCCAAAATTTAGACGTGAATTGGACCCCTCGATCCGAGACAATGTCCTCTGGGACTCCATGTAGTCTTACAACTTCCTGGATAAAAATTTGCGCAGTCTCGGATGCTGACGGAGTTTTCTTCAATGGTAAGAAGTGAGCTATTTTTGACAATCGATCAATGACCACAAGGATCGCGGTGTGGTCTTGAGACGGTGGGAGCTCGACTATAAAGTCCATTGCGATCCTTTGCCAAGGCCGTTCAGGGATCGGCAAGGGCCGCAGCAGTCCCCAAGCCTTGTTCCTCGATGGCTTGTTCTTCTGACAGATGGTGCAGGATTTTACGTAGAGCTTGCAGTCCTTGGCCATGTTCGGCCACCAAAAAGAACGTTGAAGAAGCTCCAGGGTCTTTGCTGGGCCAAAGTGTCCAGCCATTGGATGGTCATGACACTGTCCCAAGACAAGGGTTCGGACCTCCTCAGGTACCATGATCAATCCTTCCTTCCATAGGAGTCCCCCCTTGTTCTGGAGGGATACCCCAGCTGGGGTTGCCATGGCCGTGGATGCATCCATTAGTTTGGACCAAAGGTCTGTCTGGAGTGCCAAGAAATTTCCTGAGGACAGAATAGTATCGGGTACCGGTTCTTCTTTGGCGTCCTCGAACATGCGTGATAGTGCATCGGGTTTCGTATTTTTGGACCCCGGTCTGTAAGTGATATGGAATGTGAATCTGGAGAAAAACAGTGCCCATCTTGCCTGCCGCGGGTGTAACCGTTTGGCAGTTCTCAGGTACTCGAGGTTTTTATGATCAGTGAAGATCAAGATGGGGTGTGAGGCTCCTTCCAGCAAGTACCTCCATTCTTCCAGTGCAGTTTTGATGGATAGCAACTCCCGATCGCCGATATCGTAGTTCTTCTCGGCTGGGGTAAGCTTCCTCGAGAAGAACGCTATGGGGTGGAGTAATTCTTTGGTGCCTTTTCGCTGGGACAGGATGGAACCCACCGCATTCTCAGATGCATCTACCTCCAGTACGTAGGGCAGGGAAGCGTCTGGATGGCCCAAAATGGGTGCCGTGGTAAATAGTTTTTTCAAGGCCTCAAAGGCTTCCTGAGCCTCCGGCGTCCATCTGAAGCGGGTTCCAAGTTTGGTTAGCTGAGTTATGGGGGAGACCAGACCCGAGAAGTTCCTAATGAATTTTCGATAAAAATTTGCAAAGCCGATAAAACGCTGGATGCCCTTTTTGTCCGTGGGCACAGGCCAATCCAAAATTGCAGAGACCTTCTGAAGGTCCATCGCAACTCCCGTGGTGGAGATAATCAGACCCAGAAACGTAATGCTAGACTGCTCGAAACTGCACTTATCTGCTTTGGCGTATAACCCATGATGGCGCAACCGCCCCAACACCCTTGCCACATGTATTCTGTGATCCTTCAGGGAGGATGAGAAGATCAGTATATCATCTAGGTAAACAATTACAAAAATGTCAAGGTAATCCCGGAAAATGTCGTTTACAAAATGTTGGAATGTGGCTGGGGCATTGCACAGCCCAAATGGCATTACCAGATATTCGAAATGCCCAAACTGGGTACGGAATGCTGTCTTCCACTCATCCCCTTCCCTTATGCAAACCAAGTTGTAGGCCCCCCTGAGATCAAGTTTAGTAAATATGGCCGCAGCCTTCAGGCTCTGAAATAATTCTGGTACCAATGGCAATGGGTAACGATTTTTAATCGTGACTCTGTTCAGTTCACGATAGTCAATGCAGGGTCGCAGAGATTTGTCTTTTTTCTCCACAAAGAAGATCCCTGTCCCGGCTGGTGAAGTGGAGGGACGGATGAACCCCTTCTGGAGACTGTCCTCTATATATTCCTTCAGGGCCCCCAATTCCAGTTCAGACAGGGGAAAAATCCACCCAAAAGGGATCTCAGAACCGGGCAACAGATCAATCGGACAGTCATACGGGCGGTGGGGGGGGCAAGGTATCTGCCCCCGCTTACTGAATACGTCTAAGAAATCATGGTATGCTGTGGGAATAACCTGTTTCAGATCGGAGTCCCCCTCGGAGCACAGGAGGACCTGGGGGGCTGCCGGGCCCGAAGTGTGACAGTGTTCCCGACAATATGGGAAAGGGAACAGGATAGACCCGGTTTTCCAGTCAATTTGGGGGTTATGGGCCCACAACCAAGGGAGCCCCAAAATGACTGGAAAAAGAGGTGACACAATGGCGTCTAGGCGGAGGAATTCCTAATGCTGGTTAGCAATGGTAGTGGCGATAGGGGGAGTTTCCTGATTAACTACTCCTGATTTTATCTGGGAGCCATCTGCCAGAAATATGTTAAAGCCCCGTTTTCTGGGCTGAAGGGGAATCATCTGCTGGTGAGCAAAATCTAGATCCAGGAAACAGCTGCATGCCCCTGAATCAACTATGGCTGTCACTTCCACGGTCCTTTCTGGAAGCTGAAAGGAGAGGGGCACAACTAAGTATTGGGAAGGACTGATATTGCCAAAAGCCAGGGAAGAAAAAGAGGTACACTTACTCGTTTTCTGAGGGCAGGATCGAACCATATGACCGGCTTCACCACAGTAGAGGCAGAGGTTCAGAGAGCGTCTCCGCTGGCGTTCTTCTGGCGATAATTTAGGCCGAGCCAGGCCTAGTTGCATTGGTTCCTGCGCGTCTCCTGGAGGTGGGTTCTGGATATTTGATCTGGTTAGTTGGCTGGGGCCTGGAATTGGACCTCATGCATTTCCGTGACCCTGACCGGACCTCTCAAACCTGCGTTCCCGCAGTCTACGGTCTATTTGAATCGTCAGGGCTATTAGGTCCTCTAGTGACTCGGGAACCCCCACTCGGGCCAGCTCATCCTTTAGGGGCTCTGACAGACCCATACAGAACTGGTGTCTCAAAGCGAACTCGTTCCAGCGTGTGTCCCCCATCCAACACCTAAATTCAGAGGCGTATTCTTCTGCCGCCCGGCGGCCATGTCGGAGCGTGTATAACGTTGCTTCAGCAGAGGCTGCCCACTGTGGATCATCATAAAGGATGGCCATAGCTTCAAAAAAATCACTGACCGTTCCCAGGTGAGGGTCATGGTTTGCCCTTAACCGGTGGGCCCAATCTTGGGGTTCACCCTGCAATAGTGAAATTATAAATCCCACTTTCACTGACTCCGTTAGGAAGGTGCGGGGTTGCAATTCAAAAAACAGGAGGCAGGAATCCCGAAAAGACCTGAAGCGCGTGCGGTCCCCGTGAAAACGTTCAGGTAAGGGTACTCGGGGTTCTACCATAGGTAGCGGAGCAGAAGCCCCCGAAGCTGGCCCATGAGCTTCTCCAACCAGGGGAGCGGAAACAGGGGCCTGTGGGGCAGGGTCAGATATGGAGCAGGTCTGGAAACGGTTTTCCAGCTGCATACATTTGTCCTGGAGGGCCGCGACGGCCTGCGTCAAGGTTGACAGATGCCTGCAAATGTCTTCCAGCGGAGAGGACCCTCCTCCAGGCTCAGTCATGGCCTTCTGGTACTGTAAGGGACCGCCTGGCGGTACCACTAGCACTCCACTGGTCAGACGTCCCCAGCACACGGAATCTAAGCCCCAGGGTACGTGTTCACCAGGGCCCCTGATGGTGGGGATGGACTTGAAGTACCCTGAGACCAGGTCGTGGCTACTGAGTACACCTGTCAGTGGTAGCAGTATTCGCCAGGGGCTCCCACAGGGAAGAGCCTGATATGAGGAGGTCGGGTGATCCCGTTGGGATGGATGGATGGATGGCTGAGCAAGTGCAAGGTCAAACAGGCCGGGTCGGTAACTGAGGGGATGGAGCGGTACAAAGCAGCGGGCAGAGAGTAGTCGGGTCACACGCCAGGTCAGCAACGGAAGGTCAGATCTAAACGTGGGCATTCAGGAGAGAGGTCAGGCAAAGCAAGGGTCTGGGCAGGAGAAGGCAACAAGGTCAGGTACAATCCGGGTCAGTAACTCACTTAGCACAGGTTTGCAGATACAGGATACAAGGAAAGACCAGAAGGCACTGAATGACAGCTCAGGGCCATTTAAATATCCCGCCCTGCGCTGTCATTGGTGCCAAGCACATGCCCGCGGCCTCTACTGCGCATGCGCGGGGCTCGAACGCCACGGACGGCCAGGACCTAGTGCCTGTGTCCCTGCACAGGGCAGCGCACTGCGCCGGGACCAGCGCCGCAGCGATCCCCGACAGGCTCATGGATGTGGAGAGGAAAGGCTCATTGATGGAGGAGGGGTAAGGAAGGCTAATGGAGATGGGGAAAGAAGACTCATTGATGGAGTGGCAAAAAATAAAGATAATCGAAATTACAAGCAGGTGACGCATTGAAACCTGATACAGCCTGTTAACACCTGTTACAGAAATGGTTTTGGAAGCCATGGGAAGCTATCAGCTGATCCAAGGAAGAAGTGTAGATAGAGAATAGGAGAGGTCCAAGGACAGAACCTTGGGGACCATGACAGTAAGACGAGTAGGAGAGGAGGAAGTAGAGTTGTAAGTGACACTGAAGGGGCAGTTACATAGGTAATATTCGAACCAATGGAGAGTGCGGTCATGGAGACCAAGTAAATAGAAGTTTTTGAGGGGGAGGGGATGGTCAACTGTGTCAAAGGCAGCGGAAAGGTCCAAGACTATGAGTATGGAATAGTGACCATTGATTTTAGGGGTTAGTAAGTAGTTTCAGAGTTTTAGGAGAACAGTTTCTGTGGAGTGTGGTGGGCAAAATCCAGACTGAAGGGGATCAAGAAGGTTATTCACAATAAGGTGGCAGCTCAGCCGGTTGTAGACTAGATGTTCAAGGAGTTTGAAGGCAAAAGGGAGTAAGGAGATGGGTCTTAGGTTGCTAAGATTGGTGGGGTCTAGTGAGGCATTTTTAAGTATGGGGGTGGCTAGAGCATGTTTTAGAGAGTTGGGGAAGATGCCAGAAGAGAGGGAGAGATTGAAGATATGAGTTAAAGAATGAAGGATGGAGCCAGAGGGTGACTGTAGTACTTGTGAGGGAGCAGGGTCCAGGAGGCAGATGGTTAGGTGGGCTTTAGAAAAAAGTTTACCAACCTCCTCTATAAATTCAGTATATATCCCACAATCTGTAGACGCTGTAACTTTCACACAAACCAATTAATATACACTTATTGGAATTTTTTTTTTTACCAAAGACATTTAGCAGAATACATTTTGGCCTAAGTGTACGACTACATTTGAGTTTATTGGATATTTTTTAGAATGTAGAAAATATTGTTTTTTTCAACATTTTTGATCTTTTTTGGAGGCACTTCCGCCAGTATCCTTTTTAGGCATGTTTGTTTGCGCAAAAACACACACACAGGCATGTTGCCTATCATATTTCTTGAAGTGCTAAAATTCCAGGGCAGTAAAAGAGAAAAAAACCAAAATGACCCATTTTTGGAAAGTAGACACCTCAAGGAATTTGCCTCAGGCATGTTGAGTCCATGGAAGATTTTATTTTTTGCCACACATTTTTGGAAAATGACAAAAAGTTTTGTTTTTTTAACACAAAGTTGTCACTTAAATGATATATTGCTCACATATGTCATGGGAATATGTGGAATAACACCCCAAAACGCATTCTGGTCCAAACTGGACCACTGTAACTATGCTAAAAATATACAGTATCATGCTGATTCTTCTGACTGTGGCTTGTGTCTTCACATTTAGGGCTGCGGGTGTGGCCTTCAAACTGTGCCTCCACAGGCCAATTTTCCCCCTCCATACCTAAGACCTGAAGTTCTAATTATTTTTATAAATATGACTTGAGTCTCCACTTTAAGGCGTGTTGGTGCTGCTCTCAAAAATAGTGACATTTTGTATCCATTCAAATCTAAGGGATGAAGCGTTAATGATTTTTAGGAAGACCCAACTGTGACTTCTGTTTCTGTATTTTGGCCAGTTTGGCTACCAAACTGGGGTGACCCTGGACCAGAGGTGTAGCTAGGATATTTTGTGCCCAGGGACGAATGGCCACTTCATGACACCCCCCCCCCCCGCTTCATATGGTCCCTATAGAAACCCCCTGTCCCGTCCCGATCACATTGCCCCTCCCCTTCATCCATGGCACTACTCACTCGGCTCGGCTCGGCTCGGCTCGGCTTGGCTCTCCCCTCGTCCCCTCCGGCACATGTCCAGCTCACTGCCCTCCTCTCCGCTCCTCTTCCGTCCGGCTCCTCTCTCCTCTCATAACTCACTGTGGATGGCAAATGTATCAGATGACACATCTGCAGCAGTCGCTGCAGTGATCTTGTGACCTCATTTTGGCGCCCGGGTACATATGTACCCCCCTGCCCCCCCCCTAGCTACGCCTCTGCCCTGGACAGTTGTACCCAACCAAAGCTAAGGGTTCTAGATCTTTACAGACTATCCACTGTGCAATCCAACCAAGTGTTAAAAGGGCAACACTTATAAAATGTAACTACAAAATGATGGAAGCTAAAAGAAAAGCCGTGTTCCTTTTGTAGTGTGTTAGGTCCCTCTGTCCACTAACCAAGAAGTAATAGAGGTGATAAAACTATAAAAATACTTACAGTGGATTTTAAATTCAAATGCTGAAGATTGTACTCAGTTATAAAAAAGGGGCTCTCAAGGGGTTATAAATTACATCTTAAGAGACCTTTAATGAGGCTTTCAGCTTTGTGTTCCTACAACACAACAGACTGTCCTGAGGGAATGCCGACATTTTATATAAGAATTAGTAATTATCTGGTACAAATGTCTCCAGGTGAACCTGAGTATCATGTGCAGGCACAACATATATGTATTCCTATTGATAAATCCTCAGATTGATCATTTTATGACTCTTTATGCTGATAAATTTAAACAAAGATTACCTCTTGTGGGTCCATCAGACCATCCACTGACCACGAATGCACTTTGTGTGCTCTTCCATCTGATCTCTTTGATGACTGTGGGACTGCCAACATTTTATTTGAGAATAAACCTGAGTGTAATGTGTAGGCACTCCATACAGGTTTGTTCTATTAATAAATCCTCAGATCCATAATTTTATTACCGTTCTATAGTGATACATAAAACAGAGAGAAAGAAAAAATGAATAATATGAGGAATCAGACAGAGATTACGTCTCTCACTCTTGTGGGTCTATCAGACCATCCACTGACCATGAAGGCACTTTTTGGGCTTTTCCTTCTGATCTATCTGATGACTCTTATCACAAACCTTCTTATATTTTTCTTGGTCCTCACTGACTCCCATCTGCACAACCCAATGTATTTTTTTCTTGCCAACTTGGCATTTCTGGACATGTCCTATTCATCAGTGACCGCACCGAGGATGCTCTATGACTTGGTCACAAAAACACGATCAATATCCATTCCTGCCTGTACAGCCCAAGTCTTTTTCTATCTCTGCTTTGCTTGTTCGGAATCATTATTACTCTCGGCTATGTCCTACGACCGCTACATTGCCATCTGCCGCCCCCTACATTACAAACTAATGATGTCTTGGAGGGTCTGTGCTTGTATGGCCTCCATGGTCTGGGTTGTAGGATGTTCTGTCTCTTTGCTCCATACTTTACTTTTGCTCAGGTTGTCCTTCTGCGGACCAGCTTCAATCCACAACTTCTTTTGTGACCTTCCACATGTGATTCAAATTACATGTACTGACCCCTTCATAAACATGGTGGCCATATTCTTAGCAGGTACTATTTTTGGATTAGGAGTCATTCCTATGACCTTTCTTCCATATTTCTATATTTTCAGTACCATCCTCAGGATCCGTAGTAAGACTGGAAAGAGGAAAGCATTCTCCACCTGCACCTCACACCTCACCGTGGTCTCCATCTTTTATGGAGCGTTAACTTTTATTTACTTTGTTCCATCTTCCAGCGATATGATAATTTTAAATAAACTGTTTACCGTCATATCTGCCCTCATTAACCCATTGCTGAATCCTCTGATCTACAGCCTGAGGAACAAAGATCTCAAGGAGGCACTTAGGAGGTCCTATCATCACTTGAGGTTGATCCAGGCGTCATTCTGAAATGTGACACTTTTTGTATTCTTGGGACATTTGTAGTTGACTAAAAATGTTATTAATGTATTTCATAAAAATGTAAACCTGTCGGGGGATCATTGTTGTACTCACCCTTGCATGACCAGTTGTTCCTTGTAACCCCCACAGACCAAATATAGACATTTCTGTAGACTTTGGTTCACTTCAAAATAACTCTGTGTCTATTTTTCTTACCATAATTTTTACATAGATCTTTATGTATCTATAAGACCTTTAATCCCTCCCCCCCCCCCCCCGACCAGGCCATTTTTTTGCATTACAGCGCTGCATTACTTTAACTGGCAATTGTGCGGTCATGCAATGCTGCACCCAAACGAAATTTACATCCATTTTTCCCATGAATTGAGCTGTCTTTCGGTGGTTTTGATCGCCTCTGCAATTGTGCTTTAAAAAAAAAAAACGACAATTTTGAAAAAAAAAAAACAATATTTTTCACTTTTTGCTATTAAACGTGTCCAGTAAAAAAATGTAAAAAATCTAATTTCATCATAAATTTAGGCCAAAATGTCTCCCGCTCCGTGTCTTCACTAAAAAAAATCTCTTTACGTTTAAATTAATTGGTTTACGTGAACGTTATAGCGTCTGCAAATGGCGGTATAGATACTGGGATTCTTTTTTTACTAGTAATGCCAGCAATCAGGGACTTATAGCGGGACTGCGGCGGGCATTCTGACACTGGGGGGGGACTGACTTAGTGTCACTGATATCCCCAGTGACACCACTACAGTGATCAGTGCTAATAGAAAGCACTGACACTGTGCTAATGACACTGAGCAGGAAGGAGTTAACATCTGGGGCAGTCAAAGGGTTACCTGTGTGCTGTTTTACTGGGGCGGTGTCTGTGTGCTTCACTGTAAGCACACTGCTTTGCATGGCTGTGCTTTGCAGAGCCATGAAAAGCAGTGTGCAGGAGCTGACAGGGGAGAGAACTGATTTGTTTACTGACATTCCCCCCCCCCCACCCCCAATTGGAGATGCTCAGCAATCACTGGGTGTCGGCGAATAATTACCGGCCGGGACCTGGTGATTGACAGCCATGGCCCTGAATGGTGGCACAGGTAGGGCATGCGCACGCCTCATGTGTGCCCCCTACCTGGAAATACAAACTCACATATATATACATGATTTTGCTCACCTATGCCGCCCTGTAGCAGTACTTCTGGGGACGGGAAGTGGTTAAGTGGCACAATGTTTTCATAAATACCCTGCTCAGATTTTTTCAAAAATAAGAAAAAAAAAGTTAATTCATGGAGGGGAGGGAAGGCTCATTGATAGAGGCAGGGGAAGGAAGGCTCACTGATGGAGGTGGGGGGGAAGGCTCATTGATAGAGGCAGGGGAAGGAAGGCTCACTGATGGAGGTGGGGGGGAAGGCTCATTGATAGAGGCAGGGGATGGAAGGCTTACTGATGGAGGTGGGGAGGGAAGGCTCATTACTGGAGGTGGGGAAGGAAGACTCATTGATGGTGGTGGGTAGGGAAGGCTCGTTGATGGAGGTGGGGAGGGAAGATGAATTGATGGAGGAGGGGAGGGAAGTCTCATTTATGGAGGTGGAGAGGAAAGGCTCATTGATGGAGGCGGGGGAAGGAAGGCTCACTGATGGAGGTGGGGAGGAAAGCCTCATTGTTGGAGGCGGGGAAGGAAGATTCATTGATGGAGGTGGGAAGGGAAGATTCATTGATGGAGGAGGGGAGGGAAGGCTCATTGATGGAGGAGGGGGAAGGAAGACTCATTGATGGAGTGGCAAAAAATAAAGATAATCAAAATTACAAGCAGGTGACGAATTAAAACCTGTTACAGCCTATCAGCTCAAAAGTTAAACTAAAATAATGGCAATGATGACATCATCATAATAAGGATGGAGTTTATGAAGTACATGAGTCCTGAGTACAGTGCCTTGTCTTCCTCCCCCCCCGAAATGTCCCCCATGTTGTCATGTTACAATGTATTCCCCCTCCCCCCTGAAATGTCCCCCCATGTTGTCATGTTACAATGTATTCCCCCTCCCCCCTGAAATGTCCCCCATGTTGTCATGTTACAATGTATTCCCCTCCCCCCTGAAATGTCCCCCATGTTGTCATGTTACAATGTATTCCCCCTCCCCCCTGAAATGTCCCCCATGTTGTCATGTTACAATGTATTCCCCTCCCCCCTGAAATGTCCCCCATGTTGTCATGTTACAATGTATTTTATTGGGATTTTATGTGATAGACCGACACAAATTGACACATAATTGTGAAGTGGAAGGAAAATGATAAATGCATTTCAACATTTTTTACAAATAAATATCTCAAAAGTGTGGCGGCATTTGTATTCAGCCCCCTTCGCTCTGATGTCCCTAACTAAAATCTAGTGGAACCAATTGCCTTCAGAAATCTCCTAATTAGTAAATAGAGTCCCCCTGTGTCATGTGATCTCAGTATAAATACATCTGTTCTGTGAAGCCCTCAGAGGTTTGTTAGAGAATATTAGTGACCAAACAGCATCATAAAAGCCAAGGCTCACACCAGACAGATCAGGGATAAAGTTGTGGAGACATTTAAAGCAGAGTTAGGTTATTACAAAATCTCCCAAGCTTTGACCATCTCGCAGAACACTGTCCAATCCATCATCCAAAAATAGAAAGAGTACAGCACAACTGCCAACCTACGAAGACATGGCCGTCCACCTAAACTGACCGGCCGGGCAAGGAGAGCATTTATCAGAGAAGCAGCCAAGAGGCTCCAGGGAACTCTGGAGGAGCTTAAAAGATCCACAGCTCAGGTGGGAGAATCTGTCCCCAGGACAAATATTAGTTGTGCACTCCACAAATCTGGCCTTTATGGAAGAGTGACAAGAAGAAAGCCATTGTTGGAGGAAAGCCATAAGAAGTCCCGTTTGCAGTTTGTGAGAAGCCATGTGGGGGACACAGCAAATACGTGGAAGAAGGGGCTCTGGTCAGAGAAGACCAAAACTTTACTTTTTTGGCCTTAAAAAAAAATGCTATGTGTGGGGGAAAACTAACACTGCACATCACCCTGAACACACCATCCCCACCGTGAAACATGGTGGTGGCAGCATCATGTGGTGGGGATGCTTTTCTTCAGCAGGGACAGGGAAGCTGGTCAGAGTTGATGGGAAAATGGATGGAGCCAAATACAGGGCAATCTTAGAAGAAAACCTGTTAGAGTCTGCAAAAGACTTGAGACCGGGGCGGAGGTTCCCCTTCTAGCAGGACAACGACCCAAAACATCCAGCCAGACCTACAATGGAATGGTTCCGATCAAAGCATCTTCATTATTATTATTATTATACAGTATTTATAAAGTGCCGATGGTTCGCTCAGCGCTGTACATTACAAAGGGGGACAGACCATGTGACAGAACAATACAATGCAAAACATGAGGGGATCGAGGGCCCTGCTCCTTGGAGCTTACAATCTAGGAGGGAGGGGATAGTGGTACAGGAGGAGATAGCTGTGGGGGATGGAGTGGTAGGAAGAGTGGAGGAGGTCGTCAGGTTAGCAGGGGGTGGGGTAGGCTTCCCTAAAGAGGTGAGTTTTCAGGGTGCGCCTAAAGGAGAGGAGAGTAGGTGATAATCTGATGGGTTGGGGCAGGGAGTTCCAGAGAATGGGTGACACCCTGGAGAAGTCCTGGAGGCTGGCATGGGAGGAGGAGACCAGGGAACTAGAGAGAAGGAGGTCTTGTGAGGAGCGGAGTGTGCGTGTTGGGCGTTACTTGGATATTAGGTCGGTGATGTAGTTCGGGGCAATATGGTGGACGGCTTTGTACGTCAGTGTTAGGATTTTGAATTTGATCCGTTGGGCAATCGGAAGCCAGTGGAGGGATTGGCAGAAAGGGGTGGAGGACACTGAGTGGAGGCCAGTGGAGGGATTGGCAGAGGGGGGTGGAGGACACTGAGTGGAGGCCAGTGGAGGGATTGGCAGAGGGGGGTGGAGGACACTGAATGGAGACCAGTGGAGGGATTGGCAGAGAGGGGTGGAGGACACTGAGTGGAGGCCAGTGGAGGGATTGGCAGAGAGGGGTGGAGGACACTGAGTGGAGGCCAGTGGAGGGATTGGCAGAGGGGGGTGGAGGACACTGAGTGGAGGCCAGTGGAGGGATTGGCAGAGGGGGGTGGCGGAGATGGAGCGGTTGGAAAGGTGAATGAGTCTGGCAGCCGTATTCAGGATGGACTGAAGCGGGGATAGCCAGCGGCGAGGCAGGCCAGTGAGGAGGGAGTTGCAGTAGTCGAGTCGTGATATGATGAGGGAGTGGATGAGCTGTTTAGTGGTTTCTGGGGTTAGGAACGTGCGGATTTTGGGGATGTTGCGGAGGTGGAGTCTGCATGTTGTAGAGGTGGAGTCTGCATGTTGCGGAGGTGGAGTCTGCACGAGTTTGTTAAAGATTGGACTTGGGGCTGGAAGGATAGGTTGGAGTCCAGAATGACACCAAGTACTCTGGCCTGCGGGGTGGGTTTGATGGTGGCGTTGTTGGATGTGATGGAGAAGTCAATGGGGGGTGGGGTCCGGGCTGGGGGGGAAGACAAGAAACTCAGTTTTGGAGAGGTTCCGTTTAAGGAAGTGGAGTGACATCCAGTCTGATATGTCGCTCAGTAGGTGTGTGATTTGGGCGGAGACCAAGGGGGTGAGGTGGGGGGTTGAGAGATAGATTTGTGTGTCGTCGGCATAGAGGTGATAGTTGAAGCCGTGAGAGTGTATGAGTTGGCCAAGGGAGGAGGTGTAGATGGAGAAGAGAAGGGACCCG
The DNA here is from genome assembly GCF_062004578.1 of Staurois parvus. Lineage (NCBI taxonomy): Eukaryota > Metazoa > Chordata > Amphibia > Anura > Ranidae > Staurois > Staurois parvus. Next base: position 479,258 of record NW_028319638.1, read on the forward strand.
AGGACAGAGCCTTGAGGGACCCCAACAGAGAGGGGGAGTGAGGGGGAGGTGGTAGCATTATAGGTAATGCTGAAAGAGCGTTGTGACAGGTAGGATGAGAGCCAGGAGAGAGAAGAATCTCTGAGGCCGAGGGAGTGTAGTTTTTTGAGGAGGAGGGGGTGGTGGACTGTGTGGAAGGCCGCAGAGAGGTCAAGGAGTAGGAGCACTGAATAGTGGCCATTAGCTTTGGCGGTTAGCAGGTCGTTGGAGAGTTTGAGTAAGGCGGTTTCGGTGGAGTGTAGGGCGGTTTCGGTGGAGTGTAGGGGACGGAAGCCGGACTGTAGGGGATCGAGGAGGTTGTTGTCGGTGAGGTGAGAGCTTAGACGGGTGTAGACTAGGCGCTCGAGGAGTTTGGATGTAAATGGGAGCAGGGAGAAGGGTCTGAGGTTGTTCGGGTCATTGGGGTCGAGGGAGGGCTTTTTAAGTATGGGGGTGATGTGTGCATGTTTCAGAGGGGAGGGGAAAGTGCCGGAGGAGAGGGAGAGATTAAAGATGTGGGTGAGGGAGGGGGAGGGAGGTCGTAGGAGTTGTGAGGGGATAGGGTCGAGGGGGCAGGTGGTGAGGCGGGCATCAGAGAGGATCTTGGAGACTTCCCCGATGGTAGTAAGGTCAAAGGTGTGAAGTGTTGGGGGGGCTTCAGTATGAGGAATGAAGGGTGGGGTGGAAGTGGAGGTCAGAGCAGTGGTGGGGCCGTGGGAGAGGGGTGATGAGGGGGTAGATGAGTGAGGGGGAATGGGGTTGGAGGGAGTTTGAGCATCTTCATGTGTTACAATGGCCCAGTCACAGTCCAGACCCAAACCCAATGGAGAATCTGTGGCCAGACCTGAAAGTTGCTGTTCCCAGACACCCTCCATCCAACCTGACAGAGCTTGAGGGATTCTGCAAGGAAGAACGGGCAGAAATGTCCCTCTCTAGATGTGCAAAGAGACATCCCCAAACAGACTTGCAGCTGGAATTGCAGCCAAAGGGGGTCCTACAAAGTATTGACTCCGGGGGGGCCGAATACAAATGAACTTTTTTGGGATTGGATGTGATGGACCGACACAAAGTGGCACATAATTGTGAAGTGGAAGGAAAATGAGAAATGTTTTTCAACATTTGTGTCTTTTCACAGATTTATTGCTCACAAATGTTGGAAACCATTTCTCATTTTCCTTCCACTTCACAATTATGTGCCACTTTGTGTCGGTCCATCACATCCAATCCCAATAAAATACATTGTAACATGACAACATGGGGGACATTTTGGGGGGGGGGGGAATACATTGTAACATGACAACATGGGGGACATTTCGGGGGGGGGAATACATTGTAACATGACAACATGGGGGACATTTTAGGGGGAGGGGGAATACATTGTAACATGACAACATGGGGCACATTTCAGGGGGGAGGGGAATACATTGTAACATGACAACATGGGGGACATTTCAGGGGGGAGGGGGATACATTGTAACATGACAACATGGGGGACATTTCAGGGGGGAGGGGGAATACATTGTAACATGACAACATGGGGGACATTTCAGGGGGGAGGGGGATACATTGTAACATGACAACATGGGGGACATTTCAGGGGGGAGGGGAATACATTGTAACATGACAACATGGGGGACATTTTGGGGGGGGGGGGAATACATTGTAACATGACAACATGGGGGACATTTCGGGGGGGGGAATACATTGTAACATGACAACATGGGGGACATTTTAGGGGGAGGGGGAATACATTGTAACATGACAACATGGGGGACATTTCAGGGGGGAGGGGAATACATTGTAACATGACAACATGGGGGACATTTCAGGGGGGAGGGGGAATACATTGTAACATGACAACATGGGGGACATTTCAGGGGGGGGATACATTGTAACATGACAACATGGGGGACATTTCAGGGGGGAGGGGGAATACATTGTAACATGACAACATGGGGGACATTTCAGGGGGGAGGGGGGAATACATTGTAACATGACAACATGGGGGACATTTCAGGGGGGAGGGGAATACATTGTAACATGACAACATGGGGGACATTTCAGGGGGGGATACATTGTAACATGACAACATGGGGGACATTTCAGGGGGAGGGGAATACATTGTAACATGACAACATGAGGGACATTTCAGGGGGGAGGGGGAATACATTGTAACATGACAACATGGGGGACATTTTAGGGGGAGGGGGAATACATTGTAACATGACAACATGGGGGACATTTCAGGGGGGAGGGGAATACATTGTAACATGACAACATGGGGGACATTTCAGGGGGGGGATACATTGTAACATGACAACATGGGGGACATTTCAGGGGGGAGAGGGAATACATTGTAACATGACATCATGGGGGACATTTCAGGGGGAGGGGAATACATTGTAACATGACAACATGGGGGACATTTCGGGGGGGGATACATTGTAACATGACAACATGGGGGACATTTTGGGGGGGAATACATTGTAACATGACAACATGAGGGACATTTTGGGGGGGGAATACATTGTAACATGACAACATGAGGGACATTTTGGGGGGGAATACATTGTAACATGACAACATGAGGGACATTTTGGGGGGGAATACATTGTAACATGACAACATGGGGGACGTTTCGGGGGGGGGATACATTGTAACATGACAACATGGGGGACGTTTCAGGGGGGAGGGGAATACATTGTAACATGACAACATGGGGGACATTTCAGGGGGGGGGATACATTGTAACATGACAACATGGGGGACATTTCGGGGGGGGATACATTGTAACATGACAACATGGGGGACATTTCGGGGGGGGGGATACATTGTAACATGACAACATGGGGGACATTTCGGGGGGGGGGATACATTGTAACATGACAACATGGGGGACATTTCAGGGGGGAGGAAGACTTCTTCAAGGCACCGTATGAGTGTGAGGGGGGAAGGCATCCTTTTTTTATTCTTAATTAATTATTATATTTTATTCTTTTGGTACATTTTTTCCTTTTTTTTTCTTTAACAAACAGTCAGTTGAAGGCTGGACTGGTGAATCATGACAGTAAATGACATTATGGGGTGGATTTACTATCAGCAAATAGACTATGCACTTTGGGAGTGCAGCTGTACTCGTTATCCCCAGAGTTTAGTAAATGCGGTGAAGCTTCACTTTGTAAGGAATACCCATATAGGTGCAAGGAAATCGTCTTTGCCGGCGGTGACCCCGCGGTGCCCTGGGGTGTCCTGCACCCCCGATAGACCTGTCATGATTGCGGTAATCCTGCTTGGTGGATTTATGATGTAATATTATGATAGTTGTGTAAAATATATAATTGTGCCGCCAATATTCTTAAGCTTTTTGATACTTCCGCATGTTCCCTGAAGAAGCATTGATTCAAGCTGCGAAACGCGTTGGACATTAGAAAATGCGCCACCATCATGATGCAGTTTGCATGGATCGCGTTCGTTTTCTATGTGGAAGTCTAAAAACATTCGGGATTTGTTTTTTTTACCATTTGTATGTTTCTATATATTTTAGAAGTGTAATCATTGCCTCCACAGGGAGCCTTTAAAATCCCTTTTTTATGGTGTTTTTTTGTTCCAGTAAGCTGGAAAAGGAAGGGAAATAAAGAAGCAGCATTTTCCTTGCACATGATTGGATGATGGAAGTCAGCATAACCTCGCCATATTCACTCCGCTCTGAGGGAAAGTGAGTGCAGCTGCAGTCTGATGCCTTTAGTACATCCACCCCAATATATTTATAATAAAAATAAACAGAAACCCTCCATATACACAGCCCTATACCACAGTCATCCAGAGGAAAGCAGAGAGAAAACCAATATGATGCATGGTCAAATTTCCTCCGGTGGGGACAAAAATTCCTTCCTTTCTCCCGGGAGGCAATCGGATTTTCCCTGAATCAGCAATCCAAAAAATATCAGATCAACTAATCGTACAAAATTACACGGCTGCAGGGGCGGACTGACAACTTATGGGGCCCCCGGGAAATAGGGGATCATGGGGCCCCTGTGTCCTTGCCCAAACTCAAAAAAGCCTATGAAAAAGGTACCATGGGGCATCTCATGGGGCCCCCTACTGACCCCGGGCCCTCAGGCGGTGCCCGAGTTTCCAAATGGTCAGTCCGCCCCTGCACTGCTCAAAGTAATGAAAGGAAGATTTTGAGAACCCATCAGATCCCAATGGGGAGGAATCTCCTGCTGGATCTCTATGCTGACATGGACGGGGGATGGGTGAGGAACGTAAGGACGCCCCATCATTGGATGGAAATGATCGACCTACAGAGGACTGAATTCACAAACACCCCGAAAATCAAAGTGAAGAAATGATGCAGCAGGCGAGTCCATGTTGGTGACATGTCATTGCAGCAACTCAGAATGGTCCTCAGTAGTCTGTGTGGCCCCCACGTGCTTGTATGCATGCCTGACAACGTCGGGGGAGGGTCCTAATGAGACCACGGATGGTGTCCTGGGGGATATCCTCCCAGATCTGTACCAGGGCATCACTGAGCTCCTGGACAGTCTGAGGTGTAACCTGGTGGCGTCGGATGGACCGAAACATGACATCCCAGAGGTGTTCTATTGGGTTTAGATCAGGTGAGCGTGGGGGCCATTCAATGGTATCAATTCCTTCATCCTCCAGGAACTGCCTGCATACTCTCCCCACATGAGGCCGGGCATTGTCCTGCACCAGGAGGAATCCAGGACCCACCACACCAGGAGGAACCCAGGACCCCCTGCACCAGGAGGAACCCAGGACCCCCTGCACCAGAAGGAACCCAGGACCCACTGCACCAGGAGGAACCCAGGACCCACCGCACCAGGAGGAACCCAGGACCCACCGCAACCAGCGTAGGGTCTGACAATGGGTCCAAGGATTTCATCCCAATACCTAATTGTAGTCAGGGTGCCATTGTCTAGCCTGTAGAGGTCTGTGCGTCCCTCCATGGAGATCCCTCCCCAGACCATCACTGACCCACCATCAAAACAGTCGTACTGAACCATGTTACAGGCAGCAGAACGTTCTCCACGGCTTCTCCAGACCTATTCATGTCTGTCACATGTGCTCAGGGGGAACCTGCTCTCATCTGTGAAAAGCGCAGTCCTCATTAACATCCACTGAAGGTGCTTTGTCAGGGGTCCCCCGTGGAAAGATACCCCAACCATGTTAAAGGATAAGTTCACTTGTTTTAGGGTGGAGCATATAACATGTTCCAGCTCCTGCACCTTCTCCTCCCGATCCCTCACCTACCATGACAGTGAGCATGTGCTATTCTCCCCACACCCGCTGTCCCTCTTTAAAAGTAGCCTCCGCCCACATGGCTGCATAATTCATTCACAGTTTCCTGTGAATGAATGAACTACAAGTACCATCAGCCATTGTTGCAGGCAGCTTGTAGTTCTTCATGAACTGTGAGGGAGCCGGTGAGCCCTCTTTTACTTCATTGATTCTTCCTGGACTTCAACAACTGTCTGCCTGTATGGGAACGTTGGACAAACAGCTGATTAAGAGTCTGTATTGCACCCGCAATCAGCAATGCAATATGAACGCTTGTCACCCCCTCTCCTGGCCAGCAGGACCTGCATGCATGAATGAGAGTTTGGTATGAATTCTTGGGGGAACCCATGATACTTTTATTTTTTTGCATGAGGTTCCCCCTAAAACTCAGTACTATACCTAAAGGATCTGGCATGGATTTGGGGGGCCCACACTCTGTTTTTTATTTTGGAGGTGATGACAGGGACAGGGATTGGAAGGCTCAAATGAGCATGGGTACCAATAGAAAAGTAATTCTAAGGCAGGATGGTGAGGACATCAGCAGGAACACAAGGCACACAATGGGAGAGCAGGTCAGGACCTGCAGTAGGTGAAGGTGGTGCAGGATATTGCCAGCAGGGAAGGAATTGGAGTGGAGTTGAGGTCAGGATCCAGTCTGAGGTCATACACGGATGGTCAGGATCCAGTCTGAGGTCATACACGGATGGTCAGGATCCAGTCTGAGGTCATACACGGATGGTCAGGATCCAGTCTGAGGTCATACACTGATGGTCAGTACAATAAGAGATGACAACATGGTCAGAAGTCAGAGACAGGGCCCAGGGTCATCCATGGTGAAACAGTAGGTTGATATGTGTATGTTGAGGAGGTACAAATATATAGACTGCCATCATCCCTACTCCAAACAGATATGAAAGTTCTGTTTCCCCAAAGAGATTATGGGACTATGAGGCAGTGCTACACAAAGAGCCAAGTAGAATTATAAATGTTAACAAACTGACAAGTTTAATTAGCCAAAAAACCTAAAAGAATTAAAACATATATGTTGACAATGATGGTTACAAGGACTGATAGTCAGGCATCCAATGCGTTTCGAGACACAAATTCTCGTCTTCAGAGACATACCTGATGACTGTAAACCATATTCTGTGTAATATGTAGACCAAACGTTGCATATAAATCACATGCTGGGAGATGATACCATCTGGACCCCTGTGCCCCGCCCACACCACTGAGGTCACCATAAGCGGCCAGACCAAAGATTCCCACACTGGAATCAAAAAAGATGATCCCGTTTTCAGGAAATAATTTCAATGGAATATAGGTGTCTCAAAAAATGAATTAGTCCATAGAAAAGTGTAAAGCCTCTGTGATGGCAATAGGTGGATGGGCAGAAAAGGTGAAAATGTCAGTGAAGAAGTTGCAATGGCTGCATATGGTGTATGGTTGAAGGACCATGTGGTCTAAATGGCGGTGTTTGGTTGATGTAGCCGGTCTGGAAAATATGTCCATGAACAGCAGAGGGAAGCAGGTTATAGGTTGAGGACAGCAGAGTAGTACGGAGCCAAGCTGGGGTTCATGGATGGTTGATCAGAAGAAGCAGAGTCCCCAAATGAGCTGAGGTCACAACCAGAGGTCAGGCAGAGGGGCAGTCCAGGGGCAAGCCGAGTCGGTAACAGGAAGTCAGGATATACACAATGAATACACAGAGATGAGGGTCATGGACAAGCTGCAGACCATCTAGAAACCATCTGCAACAGCTTCTTTGTTTTAAGTGTTTGGCAGCAGTTCTGCAATTGGATGGGCATGCGCATGCGCTGACTCATGTAGACATCCACGCAACACACCTACGCATTTTTTTTGTACAACCAAGCATACCTACAAAGGATACTGGCCGAAGGGTCTGGCCCATGTTGTGTCACATGCGACTCTCTGTTCTGGGTAGTGTCCTGGCAGTTGCATTGGTCCACGTTGGATTGATGTAACTATGTAAAAATATACCACGTCAAGATTGCTGACCATGACCTCTATCTTCACTTTTGGAGCTGCCGGTGCGACCCTCAGACTATGGTACCACTGGCCGATTTTTATCCTCCATACCTAAAAGACTGCATTCTAATTATTCTTAGAAAGACACCTCCCTGAGATTCGTGTCTCCACTTCTAGGCCTGTTGGTGCTGCTTTCAAATTATAGATTGGCCACTGACCAATTTTTAGGCACCAAAATCTAAGGGCCGAGGTTGTAAAGTTTTATAGAAAGACAGTTTCCTGTGTTTTGTGTTTCTGTATTTTGGCCAGTTTGGCCACCAAACTGCGTGGACAATTTTTACTCACCAGAAGCTAAGGGTTATAGGTTTCCTTATTGACTATCAACAAAGCTTTCAGTTGGCAATCCTTATAAAAAATATAACTACAAAGTGATTTAAGCGAAATCAAGCAATGTTCCTTTTCTAGTGTTTCCGGTCACTCGGTCTACTAGCCATCACATAACAGAGGTGACACAACGATGAAATGCGTTCCGTGGATTTTAAATTCACAATGTAAAGATTGTACCCAATTATAGGAACAGGGCTCCCAAGGTGTTATAAATTACATCTTAGGAGACCTTTAATCAGACGTTCAGATTTGTGTTCCTACAACACGGCAGACGGTCCTGCAGGACTTCCAACATTTTATATAAGAATGAATCGTTCCCTCGTACAAATGCTTACATGTAACCCTGAGTGTAACGTGCAGACACGCCGTACAGGTTTGCCTATTAATAAATCCTCAGATACGGAATTTAATGACTGCTTTAAGGTGAAACATTTAAACAGAGAAAAATGAATAATATGAGGAATCAGACAGAGATTTCCTCTTTTACCCTCGTAGGTCTATCAGACCATCCACTGACCATGAATGCACTTTTTGGGCTTTTCCTTCTGATCTATCTGATGACTCTTATCACAAACCTTCTTATATTTTTCTTGGTCCTCACTGACCACCATCTGCACAACCCAATGTATTTTTTTCTTGCCAACTTGGCATCTCTGGACATGTCCTATTCATCAGTGACCGCACCAAGGATGCTCTATGATTTGGTCACAAAAAGCCGGTCAATATCCATTCCTGCCTGTATATCCCAAGTCTTTTTCTACCTCTCCTTTGCTTCTTCAGAACTTTTCTTGCTCTCGGCTATGTCCTACGACCGCTACATTGCCATCTGCCGCCCCCTACATTACAAACTAATTATGTCTTGGAGGGTCTGTGCTCATATGGCCTCCATGATCTGGGGTGTAGGATGTTCTCTCTCTTTGGTTCATACTTTACTTTTGCTCAGGTTGTCCTTCTGCAGAACATCTTCCATCCACAACTTCTTTTGTGACCTTCCACACTTGATTCAAATTACATGTACTGACCCCTTCATAAATCTGGTGGCCATATTCTTAACAGATGCAACTCTTGGGTTGGGAGTCGTTCTTATGACCTTTCTTCCATATGTCTATATTCTTAGTACCATCCTCAGAATCCATAGTAAGACTGGAAAGAGGAAAGCATTCTCCACCTGCACCTCACACCTCACCGTGGTCTCCATCTTTTATGGCTCCTTATTTTTTATTTACTTGGTTCCATCTTCCAGCAATATGGTCAGTTTAAAAAAACTATTTACAGTCATATCTGCCCTCATTAACCCATTGCTGAATCCTCTGATCTACAGCCTGAGGAACAAAGATCTCATGGAGGCACTTAGGAGGTTTTATTATCACTTAAAGTTAATCCAGGCATCATTCTGATGGTATCATTGTGAACGTTGAAACTTTTTTTGTATTTCTGTATCATTTTCAGTTGTTTAAAATGTCCTTTATAAAATGTAAACATGTCAGGTGCCCGTAGCTGCCCTTACCCTTGCATGACCGGGAGTCCCTGTAACCCCACAGACCCAATGTAGCAGTTTCTATACACTATCTACAGCCTGAGGAACAAAGATCTCATGGAGGCACTTAGGAGGTTTTATTGCCACTTAAAGTGGGTCCAGACATCACGCTGAAAATATCATTGTGAAATCTGACACTTTTTTGTATTTCTTTTTATCTTTTGATATTTTTCTTTTTATTGGAAATTTAAGAGGCTATTACAATAAGATTGGTCATAGTGGTACAAACATATAGGAAATGATTACTTGTTCGAAGAAGACCAGATTTAAAGTCAATTAACAAGCATGAGAAGTGAGTGATAAGTAAGTCGCTAAGCAGGAGACATGAAGGAGGGGGAAAAGAAGGGGGGAGGGGATTGATATGATACGTGGGGGGGGGGGTATTTTCGCAGTCCTAATACACAATAATCTACAAATACAACCATAACCAACGGTAACAAGGAGGTCATTATCTACGGAGCATTTCACCCAAATTTATTAAAAGGAGTTGGAGAAGAGGAGGTCCACATAAACCATAAAATCCCGTCTTTTCACATTGCACAGAATGTATCATAAGGTCCTTCAGTGGAGTAATCCTCCCGTATGGCATGTACAACGCAACATCTACAGCAGTGAACCAATCCTTCAGGCTAGGCCAGGGATCTCCTCACTTACTAAACAAAGTGCTAGTTTACAGTCCTTCAGACCTTATGAGGGCCAGACTGTGGCTATTGGGAGTAAAAAATGCCTCACCTCTGGTATTAGTGGGAGGAATTATGCCCTGGTGTTGGTGTCAGTTGGAGGAATAGTGCCCCATCATTGGTGTCAGTGGAAGGAATAGTGTCCCATCATTGGTGTCAGTGGGAGGAATAGTGTCCCATCATTGGTGTCAGTGGGAGGAATAGTGCCCCATCATTGGTGTCAGTGGGAGGAATAGTGCCCCATCATTGGTGTCAGTGGGAGGAATAGTGACCCATCATTGGTGTCAGTGGGAGGAATAGTGCCCCATCATTGGTGTCAGTTGGAGGAATAGTGCCCCATCATTGGTATCAGTGGGAGGAATAGTGTCATATCATTGGTGTCAGTGGGAGGAATAGTGCCCCATCATTGGTGCCGGTGGAAGGAATAGTGCCCCATTATTAGTTTTAGTGGGAGGAATGTTACCCCATTGTTGGGGTCAGTGGGAGGATTAATAATCCATTACTGATCTCAGTAGGAGGAATAGTGCCCCCTCATTGGGGTCAGTGAGAGGAATAGTGCCCCATCATTGGTGTCAGTGGGAGGAATAGTGCCCCATCATTGGTATCAGTGGGAGGAATAGTGCCCCATCATTGGTGTCAGTGGGAGGAATAGTGCCCCATCATTGGTGTCAGTGGGAGGAATAGTGCCCCATCATTAGTGTCAGTGGGAGGAATAGTGCCCCATCATTGGTGTCAGTGGGAGGAATAGTGCCCCATCATTTGTGTCAGTGGGAGGAATAGTGCCCCACCATTGGTGTTACTGGGAGGAATAGTGCCCCATCATTGGTATCAGTGGGAGGAATAGTGCCCCATCATTGGTGTCAGTGGGAGGAATAGTGCCCCATCATTGGTGTCAGTGGGAGGAATAGTGTCCCATCATTGGTATCAGTGGGAGGAATAGTGCCCCATCATTGGTGTCAGTGGGAGGAATAGTGCCCCATCATTGGTGTCAGTGGGAGGAATAGTTCCCCATCATTGGTATCAGTGGGAGGAATAGTGCCCCATCATTGGTGTCAGTGGGAGGAATAGTGTCCCATCATTGGTGTCAGTGGGAGGAATAGTGTCCCATCATTGGTGTCAGCGGGAGGAATAGTGCCCCATCATTGGTGTCAGTGGGAGGAATAGTGCCCCATCATTGGTGTCAGTGGGAGGAATAGTTCCCCATCATTGGTATCAGTGGGAGGAATAGTGCCCCATCATTGGTGTCAGTGGGAGGAATAACGCCCTGTTGTTGTCGTAAGTGGATGGAATGGTGACCCAAGGGCCAGATAAAGGCAAGAAAAGGGTTGCATCTGGCCCCCAGGCCACAGTTTGGAGACCACTGGGCTAGGTTGTTCATTTATACCAGTAGTATGATATGATACTTCTTGCAATGTTCTGTAGATGTGAGATAAGTTGTTTTTCATACCATGCTATCGAGATCTCTGTGTTGTGGGATACACATTCCATGGACTTTTTTTCTAAAACCCTTGAATCATAGGGCAGACCCACCATATATGCGTTAATGTGCCCACAGAGTTGCACCCCATCCAACAAAGAGGTGACATGTCCGGCTGGTAAGCGTGGGAGTTTCGATGGGGTGATGTACAATCTTGCCAGGAAAATTCACCTTGTCAGTCTTAGAACCTATTGATGGGACATCAGCCAACTCCAGAAGTAGCTTTGGTTTGATTAATGAGCGAAATGTTTTGCTAAATTAATTCTATTTCAAATATTTTCACTAAATTGTTTTCTACTTTACAAGGGCCTCAGATAAGTATCGGGCCCCGCCCTTTCCACACACATGACCTTTAATGGCCCCCCCAGTCTTAGTCCGTAGGGTTCAATATTGAGTTGGCCCCATCCTTTCCCCGCACATGACCTTTAATGGCCCCCCCAGTCTTAGTCCGAAGGGTTCAATATTGAGTTGGCCCCGCCCTTCCCACGCACATGACCTTTAATGGCCCCCCAGTCTTAGTCTGTAGGGTTCAATATTGAGTTGGCCCCGCCCTTTCCACACACATGACATTTAATGGCCTCCCAGTCTTAGTCCGTAGGGTTCAATATTGAGTTGGCCCCGCCCTTTCCACACACATGACCTTTAATGGCCCCCCAGTCTTAGTCCGTAGGGTTCAATATTGAGTTGGCCCCGCCCTTTGCAGCTATAACAGCTTCAACTCTTCTGGGAAGGCCGTCCACAAGGTTTAGGAGGGTGTCTATGGGAAGGTTGGACCATTCTTCCAGAAGCACATTTGTCAGGTCAGGCACTGATGTCGGGGGAGGAGGCCTGGCTCGCAGTCTCCACTCTAATTCATCCCAAAGGTGTTCTATGGGGTTGAGGTCAGGACTCTGTGCAGGACAGTCAAGTTCCTCCACCCCAAACTGGCTCCTCCATGTCTTTATGGACCTTGCTTTGTGCACTGGTGCGCAGTCATGTTGGAACAGGAAGGGGCCATCCCCAAACTCCTCCCACAAAGTTGGGAGCATGAAATTGTCCAAAATGTCGCCTTCAGAGTTTGCTTCACTGAAACTAGGGGGCCAAGCCCAACCCCTGAAAAATAACCCCACACCATAAGCCCCCCTCCACCAAACTTTACACTTGGCACAATGCAGTCAGGCAAGTACCGTTCTCCTGGCAACCCCCAAACCCAGACACGTCCATCGGATTGCCAGACAGAGAAGTGTGATTGGTCACTCCAGTGAACACATCTCCTCTGCTCTAGAGTCCAGTGGCGGCGTGCTTTACACCACGGCATCCGACGCTTTGCATTGCACTTGGTGATGGAAGGCTTGGATGCAGCTGCTCGGCCATGGAAACCCATTCCATGAAGCTCTCTACGCACTGTTGTTGGGCTCATCTGAAGGCCACACCAAGTTTGGAGGTCTTTAGCTATTGACTCTGCAGACAGTTGGTGACTTCTGCGCACTGTGCGCTTCAGCATGCGCTGACCCCGCCCTGTAATGTGACGTGGCCTACCACTTGGTGGCTGAGTGACTGTTGTTCCCAGTGGCTTCCACCTTGTTATAATCCCACTAACAGTTGAGCGTGGAATATTTAGTAGCCAGGAAATGTCACGGATGGACTTATTGCACAGGTGGCCACCTATCACGGGACCACGCTTGGAGTCACTGAGCTCCTGAGAGCGACCCATTCTTTCACCAATGTTTGTAGAAGCAGTCTGCATGCCTAGGGGCTTGATTGTATACACCTGTGTCCATGGAGGGGATTGGAACACCTCAATCACATGATGTGGAGGGGATTGGAACACCTGAATCACATGATTGGGAGGGGATTGGAACACCTGAATCACATGATTGGGAGGGGATTGGAACACCTGAATCACATGATTGGGAGGGGATTGGAACACCTTAATCACATGATATGGAGGGGATTGGAACACCTGAATCACATGATTTGGAGGGGATTGGAACACCTGAATCACATGATATGGAGGGGATTGGAACACCTGAATCACATGATTGGGAGGGGATTGGAACACCTGAATCACATGATTGGGAGGGGATTGGAACACCTGAATCACATGATTGGGAGGGGATTGGAACACCTTAATCACATGATTGGGGGGGATTGAAACACCTGAATCACATGATTGGGAGGGGATTGAAACACCTGAATCACGTGATTGGGAGGGGTTTGGAACACCTGAATCACATGATATGGAGGGGATTGGAACACCTGAATCACATGATATGGAGGGGATTGGAACACCTGAATCACATGATATGGAGGGGATAGGAACACCTGAATCACATGATTGGGAGGGGATTGGAACACCTGAATCACATGATTGGGAGGGGATTGGAACACCTGAATCACATGATTGGGAGGGCTGTCCCAATACTTTTGGCAATATCCTGTATATACATGTGTGCTGGCTTAGTATGTGTATGTATGTGTGTGAGAGTGGGCAGGGCTTTCTGTTTTATTTGTAATTGTTTATTTTTACTCTTTTTGTACATTTTTACTTTTTTCTTCAACAAAAGATTTAATGAATGCTGGACAGGCGATTTATTACAATAAATGGCATTATATGTATTGTGTCATTGTCTTAGATGACCAACAGGCCAGGTGAAGTAAAATTATATAAAAAATACTACGCCAAGGTGGCCTCATGGACAGCAGGACACTTAAGGCGGTGCTTTTCCTCAAGCAAATCTCGCGCCTCCCAACAATTCCTATCCAAATATTGACTTTCGAATTTCGACATCCTGGTGGTGCCTGAGGCCTTTCAGGAACCTAACATTTCCGAACAGGCTGACCAAAACCCAACTTTTTGTTGTCCCCTGACTTCATCTCATTTCCAGGTTTTTTTGTTGTTTCTTTTTTACAAAATGCAATGTTAAAATAAAAGAAACTAAAAGAAAAGACCGACTTTTTGTTGTCCCCTGACTTCATCTCATTTCCAGGTTTATGTTTTGTTTTTACAAAATGCAATGTTAAAATCAAAGGAACTAAAAGAATAGCAGAGATTGTTTTCATTTTAAAGTGTTTTTTTGCTTCCTTTGTCCAATAGCCCGTCAGTAAAAAATAGAATTTCAGCAGATTTGTTTTATTTAGGGGATATTTTATTAATCGGAAACGTATTTATATAAAGATAATCTCAAGTGACAAAGGAGCTTTCAATGAAATCCGAAGAGACATTTAATGAGACTTTGTATTGTTACATCACAGCAGGCTGTCCTATGGGAGCGCCAACATTTTATATCTATATAAGTCATTATCCGGATAACGAGTCTACATGGAAATGTGAGCGTAATGTGTGGACGTGTTTTCCTAATAACAATTCCTCAGATTCATACATTTACACTGAAAAGGAATGAATGATATGTTGAATCTCACAAAGGTTAACACTCTCACTCTTGTGGGTCTATCAGACCATCCGCCAACCATGAATGGACTTTTTGTCCTCTTCCTTCTAATCTACCTGATGACTCTCATCATCAACCTCCTTATTTTTTTCCTGGCTGTCACCGATCACCATCTGCACACCCCAATGTATTTTTTTCTTGGCAATTTGGCTTTTCTAGACATGTCTTATTCAACGGTGACGGCACCAAGGATGCTCTTTGACTTGGTGACCAAAAGTCGATCAATTGCCCATTCTGCCTGTATAGCCCAAGTCTTCTTCTATGTCTTTTTTACTAGCTCAGAGCTCTTCTTGCTCTCGGCTATGTCCTACGACCGCTACACCGCCATCTGCCACCCCCTACATTACAAACTGATGATGTCTTGGAGGGTCTGTGTTCATATGGCCTCCATGGTCTGGGTTGCAGGATGTTCTCTCTCTTTGATGCATACTCTGTTTTTGCTCAGGTTGTCCTTCTGTGGTCCAAATTCCATCCACAACTTCTTTTGCGACCACCCGCACTTGTTTCAAATTACATGTACCGACCCCTTCATAAACTTGGTGGCCGTGTTCGTAACAGGTGCTAGCGTTGGATTGGGAGCCTTTCTTTTGACCTTTCTTCCATATTTTTACATTTTTAGTACCATTCTCAGAATCCGTAGCAAGACTGGAAAGAGGAAAGCATTCTCCACCTGCACCTCACACCTCACCGTGGTCTTCACCTTCTATGGCGCCTTAATTTTTATTTACTTGGTTCCATCTTCCAGCAATATGTTCAATTTAAACAAAACTTTTACAGTCATATCTGCCCTCATTAACCCATTGCTGAATCCTCTGATCTACAGCCTGAGGAACAAAGATCTCATGGGGGCACTTATGAGGTCCCGTTATTACATAAAGTTAATAAAGGGGATACGCTTAAAATAATTTTGGGAAATTTGGCAAATTGTTTTCAGTGTTCAGCTGACTAGGAGTTTCTTTGTGAAATGTTAAGAAAGTACATTTGCAGCCTAATATTACATGATTAGGTTGAAAAAAGGGATGTCCATCGGGCTCACCCAAAAGACAAAAATAAAAAAATAAAAATAAAACACGTTGCAACCTGGAAACCCTGGAAAGTCCTCGAGCACATTGATAGCGCTGGTAGCATTAGCTGTGTAAAGTCACGTTAAAAACCCTGAGTTTTTCAGGTTTTTTTTAGAGTTTTTGCACTAGCGTTTAGTGGCATTTTGCAGCATTTTTTTGCATTTGCGTTTTTTACCATTTTTTGGTCAAAAAAACTTCCAAAAAAAAACTTCCAAAAACGCCGGCTTGTGGCATTTTACCGCGTTTTGACGTGTTTTCCAGCATTAGAGCATTTTTCTGGCTAAAAACCACCTCTAGAAACCCACTAGTCCTGGGTTTTTTTTCCAGCCAAAAATCGCCCCAGACAAAAAACCTTGATTCCAGTCTATGTGTGCATGGACAGCAAGGATAGCATGCTGGGGAGTTTACTGGCAACTTTTATACTGTAGGCCTTAGTCATAACAGACTGCCGTGTTTCAGCCTATACGGCCTTAGTCATAACAGTAAGACAGAACAGTAAGACGTAACAGATAAGTTATGACTAAGGCCGTGTAGGCTGAAACACGTCAATCAGTTATGACTAAGGCCGTATAGGCTGAAACACGGCAGTCTGTTATGACTAAGGCCGTATAGGCTGAAACACGGCAGTCTGTTATGACTAAGGCCGTATAGGCTGAAACACGTCAGTCTGTTATGACTAAGGCCGTATAGGCTGAAACACGTCAGTCTGTTATGACTAAGGCCGTATAGGCTGAAACACGGCAGTCTGTTATGATTAAGGCCGTATAAGCTGAAACACGTCAATAAGTTATGACTAAGGCCGTATAGGCTGAAACACGTCAGTCTGTTATGACTAAGGCAGTATAGGCTGAAACACGCCAATCAGTTATGACTAAGGACGTATAGGCTGAAACACGTCAATCTGTTATGACTAAGACCGTATAGGCTGAAACACGTCAATAAGTTATGAGTAAGGCTGTATAAGCTGAAACACGTCAATCAGTTATGACTAAGGCCGTATAGGCTGAAACACGTCAATCTGTTATGACTAAGGCCGTATAGGCTGAAACACGTCAATAAGTTATGAGTAAGGCTGTATAAGCTGAAACACGTCAATCAGTTATGACTAAGGCCGTATAGGCTGAAACACGTCAACTTTTCTGTATCTGCAACTTTTATACTGTGGTCTTCAAATAAAATGCAAGCATCCAAAGAACATCCATGGTGGTGCGGATCCTTCCTTTACTGATGTAAGCCGATAACCAAAGATTTATTGAATGCTGGACAGGCGATTTATGTCAATAACTGGCATTATATGTATGGTGTCATTGGCGCAGATCACCGACAGGCCAGGTGAAGTAAAATTTAAGTAACAGAATCAATTGATTAATAAGAACAGAAAGAACATAGCGAGCGCTTCCAACAGCAGCTGGTGCACCAATCAGGAACCACAAATCTTCTCAATGAACAATATATGGAAAGAAGTGCAGCGATAAAACAATAAAAGTCCTAACGGTAATAATAAAGAACGATCAGAACATCGCGACGCGGAATACTTCTATAAGTAGCAGATAACTCTGCTATGTGTGAAATAATCGTCCAGATAAGGTGCAAACAGATAAATATCCAACGATATTAAGATTGCGCTTCTGGTGAGTGTGCAATCCTACCATTTGTCGCATGTCACTGCTGGTTCACGCTGGGATATAGAAGTTTTCCATCCGTTATTATTCGTTGGGGGCCGTCACTGTCCGCTGATATATATATATTACCACCTTAATTTGGATATTTATCTGTTTGCACTTTATCTGGACGATTATATCACACATAGCAGAGTAATCTGCTACTTATAGAAGTATTCCGCGTCGCGATGTTCTGATCGTTCTTTATTATTACCATTAGGACTTTTATTGTTTTTGCGCTCCACTTCTTTACATATAAGAATCAATTGATTGCAAAGTTCACCGGATGGAGATGACCGTATAAAGGTATACGGGGGGGGGAGGAGCAGAGATTTGGACCCTTTCCACAGACCTCAAGGTGGGTCTAACATCAGAGCTGATCGCTGACGGAATAATTCGTGGAGACAGAAAGAGGCGTGGCCCCGATGGGCAATATAGCGTGTAAAACGAGGATAGAAGGACAGGGAAGAGTGGAGGGGAGAGCGGCAGAGAAGAAGAAAGAGGGGGAAGAAACAATAAGGTGTGGGGGGGGGAGGGGGGGTTAGGGGGAGGGACATGAGTCCTGGGAAGATGGTGTATAAGAAAGTCATGAAAGGGACTATAAAATGAGGGTAGAATGAGGTGGTTGTGAATAAATTGCCGAGTTTTCAGAATGGGAATTATTTGCCGACAGCTTTTCATTCCACCTGATTGTATTGAGTCCGTTTTTAATGGTACAAGGCAGGCCACAGACGATGAGATTTCCTAAACCCACGTGTGGCAGGAAAGAAAATTGCTCAATTCCCCCATCAACACCGACTGTGTGCCACAGAATCCTTCCTGTGGAGCCATCGTGTACTCCCGGGGGGGGGGGGGGGGAGCCGTCCCTGCCCAGAGAACACAGTGATCACCGCTGGCGGCAATAATTGACTGTACAGGGGGGTGGAAACTTCTGAAGAAACTACTTGTCCCGCGACTACATCCGAGTCCCAATCTGCTTCTCCTGATAAAAAATTGTTTTCTTTTTTTAACCCAAACCGTATTTAAATCTGAGGTGATATTTGGAATGTTTTTTTAAAAAAAAAGGGGTTTTATGGCGACTTAAACGTGTAATAAATTTAACATTGCGCTGTTTATCTCCTCCCCCCCCCACCTCTCTCCAGCACCGCACCCAGGGACTAGCAGGGAGCAGGGGCGGACTGACCATTTGGAAACTCGGGCACTGCCCGAGGGCCCGGGGTCAGTAGGGGGCCCCATGAGATGCCCCTGGTACCTTTTTCATAGGCTTTTTTGAGTTAGGGCAAGGACACAGGGGCCCCATGATCCCATATTGCCTGGGGGGCCCCATGATCCCCTATTGCCCGGGGGCCCCATGAGTTGTCAGTCCACCCCTGGCCCAGGTCACGTTCTCAACTCAGAATGTGAAATCCAGATTTCCATCTCAGAAAACGTTTCTTTCTGAATTTTTGTACCTTTTTTTTTTCCTTCTCTCTGTCAGATGTTAAGGAATGTGCGGCGAGCCCCGCCCCTGCAAGCCTGGCTTCACTTGCGTCAACACCCTGGGATCGTACGTGTGCCAGAGAAAACACCTCATGATCCCCTATTGCCTGGGGGCCCCATGAGTTGTCAGTCCGCCCCTGGCAGGGAGGGGATAGACATTGCAGTGTAATGAGCAGCGATTGGGTGCTTGTCCAGAAATGGGCGTGTCAGGCTTATCCTTTATACCTTTCACCACCGATGGGCAAGCAGAGCCCGGGAGACAGTGGGCGGAGGGATCTTCACGGGGGGGCGGAGACACCGGTACTGTGTGGATGCAATCAGCGGCAGCGCTGCCACCCAAATGCTTCCACCTGACAGGTGCGCCCTGCCGCTTGCCCACAGCGGGGCTGAAGGTGAAAGCAAAACTACCTGCCTGCGCCCAGAACTACATATCCTGGGTGTCGGGCGATAGGAATTCAACATCCCTGGTGTAAAGATCCACACTTGATTGACTCGGGTGCAAGCAGCCTCCCCATAGACGGAATCTGCCGATCCGGCCAAGATTTGGACCATCTAAAGTCCAGAATTGCAAGGCTCTGGCTAACATGAGCTCGGTGGCTGAGAATTTGTGTTTGACAAGTAACCTTTCAACGCAGACGAGGACAGGAAGGAGTTCGTTGAGTAAACCCTCGAGGGGATCTCGGTGAAAGTTCATATGGAGAAAAGGGTGCAAATGAGGGTGTCTGCGCTAATCCAACGTTTAGATCATTTTGGGCAGCGTCACCGTATATTAGCCGTAGGGCCCAGTTGGGAGCAACCTTTGAACCACGGCTGGGAGTAGGTCACTATGGATTGCACTCAGGGCTGTGGACAAGGGGGTACCACCAGTCCTCCGTCACGGGGCCCAGGATAGCAGGGGGGCCCAGATGAGAGAATCAGATGTGGGCAGGGAGGATGATCAGCATGGCGGGGGGTGTTGCAGTCAGGGGTGGACTGAAAACTCATGGGGCCCCCGGGCAATAGGGGATCATGGGGCCCCTGTGTCCTTGCCCACACTCAAAGCACACCCAAAAAAGCCTAAAAAAGGTACCATGGGCATTTCAAGGGGCCCCACACTGACCCCAGGCCCTTGGGCAGTGCTTGAGTGCTCGAATGGTCAGTCCACCCCTGGTTGCAGTTACTGGAACCGATCCCCTGTATGGCTCTCTGCAGCAGCTGAAAGCCGGCGTCTCCTCCTCTCCCTCCTGCTGGCTTTCAGCTGCTGCAGAGAGAGCCGTACAGGGGATCAGTTCCAGTAATTGCCCCACCACCACCACACCCATCATCCTCCCTGTGCATCATATGTTTCCCCCCTCCATGGTGTCCCTCCTCTTCTTCACATTGGCAGCTGCAAGCACGCAATAGGAACCTTCAGGATGGAGAGTTTGGGGAAGGGTCCAGCAACAATATCACATTTACTAGCCCCTTTCCCGAATGAACACAATGAGTGATCAATACCGATCACTCACTGTGTTCATTCATAACTGAAACAACGTAAACTGAGTTCTCTGGGGTCAGGAAATTTCAAAAGCTTTTGGCAATAGCCGGCCGTATGTTGTCTCACCAACGGAGTTCAGATTTCCAGTGTTGCTGGTACGCTTTGGTGGTGAGAGCTCTGGCAGGCAATATGGCGTTGTCAGAAAGAGAGGCGAGGGGATATCGCTCAATAGTCACACCGGGTCCTTACAAATACCTCCGAAACCCATATTGAAGAAAAACACAGAGCCTACCCCTACCAGGCAATCAGCAGCCAGGAGAGGTCATCCTCTTGGCTTGAGGAAGGTGCTGAACCCAGGCTCCCCAGTTGGCCAGCTTAGTGTCCAATGGGACTATGTTCAAAAACTGAACACAAGCATTTGATACGTCTTCCGTGCTCCATTTCCTGGACATGCGAGGAGAAGGCGTCTCCTGTAGGTCCTATGGAGAAGCTACCCCACATGTACAGTATGTCTGTAGGCAGGCGCGGCTTGTTTTCTCCACTGCAAGTGGCGCTGATCCGAGTAGCCTGGAGAGGAAGTCCAAGAGAAACAATGTTTCTCTATGTTTTCCTGGGTCAATGGAACACCGTTCCAGTTGACTATGCTACAGCCAGAGGCGGACTGACAACTCATGGGGCCCCCGGGCAATAGGGGATCATGGGGCCCCTGTGTCCTTGCCCAAACTCAAAAAGCCTATGAAAAAGGTACCAGGGGCATCTCATGGGGTCTCCTACTGACCCCGGGCCCTCGGGCAGTGGGCGAGTTTCCAAATGGTCAGTCCGCCCCTGGCTACAGCCATGTGACCAGGGGTGTATTTAGCACACGGCAAACAAGGCATTGGGCGGTGCCTTTGGATGTGACGCTCAGCACGCTCCTGGTCTCCTGGTCTCCTGGTCTCCTGGTCTCCTGGTCTGCTGGTCTCCTGGTCTCCTGGTCTCCTGGTCTCCTGGTCTGCTTGCACGTTGCTTGTGCATGTTTAGCTGGGTCTCAGTCGCTTGTACTCATTACACACGCTGTCTATACTGGTGTCAGTCTGGATTCCTCGCTTGGAAGTGCATTTCTTCATTAAAATTTGATGCTTTTTAAAACATACCGCACCGTGATTGGTCACTTTTTTCTTTCGAGTGACGGTCTGATCATCTCTCAGTTTGGATACTAAATCACCTTTGGAGTGGATTTGCAGCTCTGCAGATCATCTGTTGGAGTTCATCCGTCATTTCTCCAGTGTTGTTGTCACCATATTAACCCCTCGCCTACCGGGCACTTATACCCCCTTCCTTACCAGGCCAATTTTCAGCTTTCAGCGCTGCCGCACTTTGATTGACAATTGCGCGGTCATGCAACATTGTACCCATATGAAATTTTGATCATTTTTTTCTCACAAATAGAGCTTTCTTTTGGTGGTATTTAATCGCCGCTGGGCGCTTTACTTTTTGCGCTATAAATAAAAAAGTTGCAAAAAATTTGAAAAAAAAAAAAGTTTCTTTGTTTCTATTATAAAATTTTTCAAACAGGTATTTTTTCTCCTTCACTGATGTGCGTTGATGAGGCAGCACTGATGGGCACTGATAGGCGGCACTGATGGGCACTGATAGGCAGCACTAAAGGGCACTGATAGGCAGTACTAATGAGGTGGCACGGATAGGCGGCACTGATATGCAGCACTGATAGGCGGCACTGATAGGTGACACTGATGATGGGTACTGATAGACAGCACTGACTGGCATCACTGCTGGGCACTGACTGGCGGCACTGACTGGCACAACCCCTGGGCACTGACTGGTGGCACTGACTGGCAGCACTGCTGGGCTGCACTGGTGGGTGGGCACAGGTGGGTGGCACTGGTGGGCACAGGTGGGTGGGCACAGGTGGGTGGCACTGCTGGGCACAGGTAGGTGGCACTTCTGGGCACAGGTGTGTGACACTGCAGAGTGGCACAGGTGGGTGCACTGCTGGGCACAGGTGGGCGGAGCTAGTGGGCGCACTGCAGGGCACAGGTAGGCGGAACTTGCGGGTGGCACTGCTGGGCACCGATCATCAGTGCCCTGATGATCGGTGCTGATCCCCGCTCTGACAACTGCCCGTTCTCGGCAGTACTTTCCTCACGATCTGACAGCGTGAGGAAAGTGCAGCCGAGAACCGGCACTTGCATTTCCCTGTAATCAGCGTGTCATTGGACACCGCTGATCACGTGGTAAAAGGCCGCTGTGATCGGCCTTTTACCACATCACGTGATCAGCTGTGTCCATAGGACACAGCGATCACAGAGATCGCCCGGTGCGCGCCCCCTGGGGCGCGCAGGAGAGTGCGTTCTGGGAGGACGTCATATGACGGAGTGTCATTCGGCTATCTGCGGTCGGCAACTAGTTAATCATTCCTCCCGGAGTAACAAGTACTATTGGCTGGTTTTTCAACAATCCGCATATTACTCTGGGGAGTTCTATTGAACCATTTTTGGTGGTGGATTCACTTGGTGAATTATTATTTTGGACATTATTGATTATTTGAACTTTTGGACTTTTTCGTTTTTGCTGAATTTTATTTTTATTTAAAATATTCTTTCTTATTGTTTTGTTACATTTTTTGTTACACTTTTGTATGTATTTAAGCACAGCCTATATTTGTTTGAAGTTTTGTATATCCTATACGTTTATAGGTTAGGTTTTGCAGCTTACTGTTGTCTTATACAGTTTCCGTGGCGATGGTTCTTTACTTATAAACAAGGCATTTGCCTAGGGCGGCATTTTTCAGGGGGGCAGCACTGCCCCTTGGAAGAAGAGACGGAAGTAGGGACACACACGGCATGGGGGCCTGGTGGGTTTTATGCCAGTGTATGCAAAGCCCGACTTTCGTTCCTGGGGATGTCCGGAGCTGTGAAGGTGAGTGGCTTTCTCCCTCTCTCACCATGGGGGATGGTGGCTGGTGTATGGGGGGGCAGTGGTAGTGGAAGGCTTGGGTGGAGGGCAGGGGTGCTCTTGGTCAATGTCAGGCTCTTTCTGCAGGAAGGGGGGGGGCACCAATTTTTGTGTTGCCTAGGGTAGCACAAAACCTAAATACACCCCTGCATGTGACCCTCGGCAGCCATCTTGGGTCAGCAGGGTCTATTTAAGTCCCTGCCCCTGGGTTTTGGTGCACTTCTGGTGCATGGTAGTCTAGGGAAAGAGACCCCATTTGTTATGGAAACTAGCGGTAGGGGGAGATTCCTGGTGAGAAGGGAAAGATTAGGGACATGCTTTCCTAAAAGGAGCATCCCTTTTGGGACTGGTCCAGCCAGGCCGCACTTCACCCTCTGGAACAGACGCTGTCGGCACCTCTCCTCCTACACTGAACTGTGAGTTAATTCCATAGAGGTGCTCTCCCACCAGAGTGTTGGTAACGTTACCATTCTGTTCAATAAAGTTCCATGTTTTGCTGCACATTTACTACCCACACCATGCTGCACCTCCCCACATGCCAAGATGTGCTGACTCAGTTAAAAAGAATAGAGTCACCCGAGCTAGTGGGGGGGGGGGGTCTTCAGCTTTTCTAAAGTAAGTTAAAGAGGCAGAGTTAGCCTTTAAGACTAGAGGGTTATAAAACCGGCAAATCCAATAAAGTGAACTTGACTAGTGAAAAAAAATTGTAAGCCAAGGTGGCCAGAAAGTCACTTGAGGTACAAGTTGGTGCTTGTTCTCGTTATGGCCAGTGTCCTCAATTCAAACCTCGGGCCTCCAATATTCCTATCCAATTACTGACTTTCAGAATCTCGACATCCTGGAGGTGACTGAGGTCTTTCGAGAACCTAACATCCCCCAACCGGCTGCCCACAGACCAACAGTCAACTTTTTGTTGTCCCCTCGCCTTTTTAACCACTTCCCGTCCGGCCGTTGTATATAAACGGCCAGGCGGGGGCAGTGCAGGGTCAGGTGAGTGTTTATAAACGGCCTCCCTGCCCCCTGCTTGTGCGCGTTCCCTGTGAGCGCTCAGCACCGCGATCCGGTCCCCGCTGTGTCCTCCGGACACAGTGGAACGCCGATCGTCAGCCAATCAGTGATCACATGCAGAGTAGTAAACAAGATGTCACTTCTGACATCATTGCTTACTACGAGTGAAATCTGTGAATGATCACAGAGATCACATGGTACAGGGCTACAGGGCTATTCACAACAGCCTTGTACCATGTGACGAGCTGTGACCAATCACAGCTCACACAGTAGTTCTCAATGGCTGCAAGAATGCAGCCAGAGAGAAGGAGAAATGATTGTAAAAAATCAGTGTAAAAAAAAAAAAAATCTTCATCACCTCTCACAAGTAGTACATTGTCACCATGGTGACACTGTATGTACTGCTAGGGTGACAGCAGGGGCGGACTGACAACTCATGGGGCCCTGGGCAATAGGGGATCATGGGGCCCCTGTGTCCTTGCCCAAACTCAAAAAAGCGTATGAAAAAGGTACCAGGGGCATCTCATGGGGCCCCCTACTGACCCCGGGCCCTCAGGCAGTGCCCGAGTTTCCAAATGGTCAGTCTGCCCCTGGGTGACAGTATGTAAAGAAAAAAAAACATATATAATAATATAAAAAAAATAAAAATGTAAAAAAAAAGTAAACAAATTATAATTTTTGGTTATAAACTACCGTATTTTTTGCTCCATAAGACGCACCTAGGTTTTAGAGGCTGAAAACAGGAAAAAAAATATTCTGAACTAATGGACTGCAGACACAGTACAGGAGATGACCAGAGACTGCGGACATAGTACAGGAGATGGTCAGAGACTGCAGACATAGTACAGGAGATGACCAGAGACTGCGGACACAGTACAGGAGATGACCAGAGACTGCGGACATAGTACAGGAGATGACCAGAGACTGCGGACACAGTACAGGAGATGACCGGAGACTGCGGACACAGTACAGGAGATGACCGGAGACTGCGGACACAGTACAGGAGATGACCGGAGACTGCGGACACAGTACAGGAGATGACCAGAGATTGCAGACATAGTACAGGAGATGACCAGAGACTGCGGACACAGTACAGGAGATGACCAGAGACTGCGGACATAGTACAGGAGATGACCGGAGACTGCGGACACAGTACAGGAGATGACCGGAGACTGCAGACATAGTACAGGAGATGGCCAGAGACTGCAGACACAGTACAGGAGATGACCAGAGACTGCGGACACAGTACAAGAGATGACCAGAGACTGCGGACACAGTACAGGAGATGACCGGAGACTGCGGACACAGTACAGGAGATGACCGGAGACTGCGGACATAGTACAGGGGATGACCAGAGACTGCGGACACAGTACAGGAGATGACCAGAGACTGCGGACATAGTACAGGGGATGACCAGAGACTGCGGACAGTACAGGAGATGACCAGAGACTGCGGATATAGTACAGGAGATGACCAGAGACTGCGGACACAGTACAGGAGAAGACCAGAGACTGCGGACACAGTACAGGAGATGACCAGAGACTGCGGACACAGTACAGGAGATGACCAGAGACTGCAGACATAGTACAGGGGATGACCAGAGACTGCAGACATAGTACAGGAGATGACCAGAGACTGCAGACACGGTACAGGAGATGACCAGAGACTGCGGACACAGTACAGGAGATGACCAGAGACTGCGGACATAGTACAGGAGAAGACCAGAGACTGCAGACATAGTACAGGAGATGACCAGAGACTGCGGACATAGTACAGGAGAAGACCAGAGACTGCAGACATAGTACAGGAGATGACCAGAGACTGCAGACATAGTACAGGAGATGACCAGAGACTGCGGACAGCACAGGAGATGACCAGAGACTGCGGACATAATACAGGAGATGACCAGAGACTGCAGACATAGTACAGGAGATGACCAGAGACTGCAGACATAGTACAGGAGAAGACCAGAGACTGCGGACATAGTACAGGAGATGACCAGAGACTGCGGACACAGTACAGGAGATGACCAGAGACTGCGGACATAGTACAGGAGATGACCAGAGACTGCGGACATAGTACAGGGGATGACCAGAGACTGCGGACATAGAACAGGAGATGACCAGAGACTGCGGACATAGTACAGGAGATGACCAGAGACTGCAGACATAGTACAGGAGATGACCAGAGACTGCGGACATAGTACAGGAGATGACCAGAGACTGCAGACATAGTACAGGAGATGACCAGAGACTGCAGACATAGTACAGGAGATGACCAGAGACTGCGGACATAGTACAGGAGATGACCAGAGACTGCAGACATAGTACAGGAGATGACCAGAGACTGCGGACATAGTACAGGGGATGACCAGAGACTGCGGACATAGTACAGGGGATGACCAGAGACTGCAGACATAGTACAGGAGATGACCAGAGACTGCAGACATAGTACAGGGGATGACCAGAGACTGCGGACATAGTACAGGAGATGACCAGAGACTGCGGACATAGTACAGGAGATGACCAGAGACTGAGGACACAGAACAGGAGATGACCAGAGACTGCAGACATAGTACAGGAGATGACCAGAGACTGAGGACACAGAACAGGAGATGACCAGAGACTGCAGACATAGTACAGGAGATGACCAGAGACTGCGGACACAGTACAGGAGATGACCAGAGACTGCGGACACAGTACAGGAGATGACCAGAGACTGCGGACACAGTACAGGAGATGACCAGAGACTGCAGACACAGTACAGGAGATGACCAGAGACTGCAGACATAGTACAGGAGATGACCAGAGACTGCGGACAGCACAGGAGATGACTGCTGACCTTTGGGGAGGGGGGGGAGCGGGTACCCGCTCTTACTTCCGCGGAGTTGTTTGATCTTACCTGTTCCTCTATCCAGCGGCGCGCTGTCTTCCCGGCTTCTGTAGTGTGGGCGGCTCGGTTTGACAGCCGGGTGCCCAGTGCGCATGCGCGAGAAGCGCTGCGCTTTGTGATTGGTCAGGCGGCTTCTGGGACCTGTCATGTGTCCCAGGTGCAGCCTTACCATTCACAAAGCGCACCGCTTCTCGCGCATGCGCACTGGGCACCCAGCTGTCAAACCGAGCCGCCCACACTACAGAAGCCGGGAAGACAGCGCGCCGCTGGATAGAGGAACAGGTAAGGTCCCGCTGCAGAGCTGAGCGGCCGGCCCGGTATTCTGACACGGCGGCGGTGGAAATACCGGACCGGCCGCTCCATATTCGCTCCATAAGACGCACTGACATTTTCCCCCCTTTTTTGGGGGGAAAAAAGTGCGTCTTATGGAGCAAAAAATACGGTAATTTGGTTTTTTTTTTTTTTACTAAAAAGATAACGGAATAAATTTTGGCCAAGATTTATGATGAAATATTATTTATTTGCAAAATTTTATAAGAAAAAAACTTTTTTTCAAAATTTTTGGACTTTTTTTCATTTACATAGCAAAAATAAAAATCCCAGCAGTGAATAAATACCACCAAAATAAAGTTTTATCTATCTCAAATAAATGCTAAAAAATTCATACGGGTGCAGTGTTGCATGACCGCGCAATTGTCATTCAATGTGTGATAGAAAATTGGCCTGGACAGGAAGGGGGGGGGAAGTGTCCGGACTGGAAGGGGGGGAAGTGTCCGGACTGGAAGGGGGTGAAAGTGTCCAGACTGGAAGGGGGTGAAAGTGTCCGGACAGGAAGGGGGGGAAAGTGTCAGGACTGAAAGGGGGGAACGTGTCCAGACTGGAAGGGGGTGAAAGTGTCCAGACTGGAAGGGGGGGAAAGTGTCCGGACTGGAAGGGGGGAACGTGTCCGGACTGGAAGGGGGGGAAGTGTCCGGACTGGAAGGGGATGAAAGTGTCCGGACTGGAAGGGGGAAAGTGTCCGGACTGGAAGGGGGGGAAAGTGTCCGGACTGGAAGGGGGGGAAAGTGTCCGGACTGGAAGAGGGGGAAAGTGCCTGGACTGGAAGGGGGGGAAAGTGTCCGGACTGGAAGGGGGGGAAAGTGTCCGGACTGGAAGGGGGGGAAAGTGTCCGGACTGGAAGAGGGGGAAAGTGCCTGGACTGGAAGGGGGTGAAAGTGTCCGGACTGGAAGGGGGGGAAAGTGTCCGGACTGGAAGGGGGGGAAAGTGTCCGGACTGGAAGTGGGGGAAAGTGTCCAGGCTTGAAGGGGTTAATTGCCATTTTCATTTAAAAAAATAATAATTTGGGGGTTTTTTACAAGATGTCATAACAAAATAAGGGGAGCTAAAAGAAAAGCAATGACTGTTTTCTTTTTAATTTATTTGTACTCACTTTTTCCAATAACCAATAAATAAAAAAAATTAGAATTTCAGTAACTTTTTTAATCAGGGGATATTTTTATTAACTGTAATAATTTATATAACAAGGACTCTCAGGTGACAAAGGTGTTCTAAAGTGTTAGGAGACTGAAATCTTTGCCTTCCTGCCACACCGGAGACCATCCTTCGGGAGTTCCCACATTTTATATCTATATAAGTCATTACCTCGATGAAATATCTACATGTAAACCTGATCATCACATGTGGACACGCCAGACATGTTTTCCTAATAATAATTCCTCAGGTTGATACATTTACACTGAAAAGGAATGAATGAAATGTTAAATCTTACAAAGATTACCACTTTCACACTTGTGGGTCTATCAGACCATCCGCCAACCATGAAGGCACTTTTTGTATTCTTTCTTCTAGTCTACCTGATGACTCTCATCATCAACCTCCTAGTTTTTTTCCTGGTTCTTACCGATCATCATCTGCACAACCCAATGTATTTTTTTCTTGCCAACTTGGCGTCTCTGGACATGTCCTATTCATCAGTGACCGCACCAAGGATGCTCTATGACTTGGTCTCCAAAAACCGATCAATATCCATTCCTGCCTGTACAGCCCAAGTCTTCTTTTTTATCTATTTTACTAGCTCAGAGCTCTTCTTGCTCTCGGCTATGTCCTACGACCGGTACACCGCCATCTGCCACCCCCTACGATACTCAGAAATGATGTCTTGGAGGGTCTGTGCTCATATGGCCTCCATGGTTTGGGTTGTAGGATGTTCTGTCACTTTGATGCATACTTTATGTTTGTTCAGGTTGTCCTTCTGTGGTCCAAATTCCATCCACAACTTCTTTTGTGACCTTCCACACTTGTTTCAGATTACATGTACTGACCCCTTCATAAACCTGTTGGTCATATTCATAGCAGGAGCTAGTCTTGGATTAGGAGCCTTCCTTTTGACCTTTCTTCCATATGTCTATATTCTTAGTACCATCCTCAGAATCCGTAGCAAGACTGGAAAGAGGAAAGCATTCTCCACCTGCACCTCACACCTCACCGTGGTCTCCATCTTTTATGGCTCTTTAATTTTTATTTACTTGGTTCCATCTTCCAGCAATATGTTTAGTATCAACAAACTGTTTTCAGTCATATCTGCCCTCATTAACCCATTGCTGAATCCTCTGATCTACAGCCTGAGGAACAAAGATCTCATGGAGGCACTTCTGAGGTCTTATTATCACTTAAAGTTAATAAAGGAGTTAAGCGTAAAATAATTTTGGGAAAGTTAGCAATTGTTTTTCAGTGTTCAGTTGACTAGGAGTTTCTTTGTGACATGTTAAGGGCTGATAGCTATACTTACAGAGAACCAGCAAAAATGAGATACTGAAAGAAAATAATTGTTTAGTGTAATATTACATAATGAGGTTGAATAATGACATAATGACAGTCACCAAAATACAAAAAGACAAAAACACTTATAAAAGATCTAAAACAAAAAAAGAGGTTAAAATAAAGTGTGATTATTAATAGTATTTTTTACAAAGTGAGTCCCTCATATACAGGTATATACTCCATACAGCATCTACAATGGAGAGGTATTATTGAAAGGAAATCAGCAGGGGGAGGGAGTGAGTGTATCCTGAGTCCCTCATATACAGGTATATACTGTATACAGCATCTACAATGAATGGAGACGTATTATTCAAAGAAACCAGCAGGGGGAGTAAGAGCACCGAGAACACGGAGCTTGTAACAACTAAAGGAAACATTCAGTTATAATGGCAACAAATGTAACAAACAGTAAAACTGAAGTGAAAAAAGACAAAGTGGTTTATAAACATAAATAATAATAATGGCGATACTTGTAATGGAAAAGGAGGAGCGGGAAAAACATCAAAAAAGATAAAGAAATAAAATAAAAATAAATGTAAAATTTATTGAAAAAAAATGTGTAAAAACGTCCAGGAAGGGAAGAAAGAGGCAGAAAAAACTAATAATATATCACCTAAGAAAGAATGGATGGATGAATGAGTGAATGTCCAAGTATACCACGTCCACACCTCTGTCCAAGTATACCACGTCCACCCCTCTGTCCAAGTATACCACGTCCACCACCACCCCGCTGTCCAAGTATACCATGTCCACCGCCACCCCTCTGTCCAAGTATGCCACGTCCACACCTCTGTCCAAGTATACCACGTCCACACCTCTGTCCAAGTATACCACGTCCACCACCACCCCGCTGTCCAAGTATACCACGTCCACCGCCACCCCTCTGTCCAAGTATACCACGTCCGCCGCCGCCCCTCTGTCCAAGTATACCACATCCGCCGCCACCCCTCTGTCCAAGTATACCACGTCCACCGCCACCCCTCTGTCCAAGTATACCACGTCCACCGCCACCCCTCTGTCCAAGTATACCACGTCCGCCGCCACCCCTCTGTCCAAGTATACCACGTCCACAGCCACCCCTCTGTCCAAGTATACCACGTCCGCCGCCACCCCTCTGTCCAAGTATACCACGTCCGCCGCCACCCCTCTGTCCAAGTATACCACGTCCACAGCCACCCCTCTGTCCAAGGTTTTTCTCACCCCCAAATAAAAAGAAATCAGATTTGTTGGACAACTTCTGTCTTTCATGAATCCATGCTGTCTGTGGCTTCAAATATTTGTTTCCATCTATGTGGTCTTTTGTTCAACTCTCCAGTATCTTCCCAACTATAGAAGTTACACTAACAGGTCTATAATTACTTGGGAAAGATTTTGACCCCTTCTTAAATATTGGCCCCACATTGGCCTTACACCAATCCAGTGGTACTATGCCAGTCATTAAAGAGTCCCTAAAAATGAGAAACAATGGCTGTGAAATGACAGAGCTGAATTCTTTGAGGACCCGTGGGTGTCTGCCATCTGCCCATTAGATCGACTTCTCTTGAGCGGGAATGGCCATAGAGGAATCAATATTTGACCAGTCCCTGCTGAACTGGCTGAATTTCATTCCATCTATGGCCAACCTAAGGGATAAATCTCTCTAACGGGGCCCCAGGTAGTAAAACAAAACAAGAGTTCTAATCCCTCTAAACTCCAAACTAGACAAATGTTTTTACTTGATATATAATTGAAACACAACTTGAACTCTAGTGAACCACAACAATCTTTGATCTGTGCCAAGAAGAAGTTTGGTAAGAAAAGTGATTTGCAGCAAACTTTAGAAACAAATACCTTGGAGACGAATAATTGCTCTAAAAACAATTGTAACCACTTATTGTATTTGTTTTACTCTCATTGGTATCAAGAGACTTTTGATGCCGCAGACGTACAGATATCGAAGTATCAGAGGGATTTGCCTCGTCGGGATTGTTAGATGTTATATATCTTCATGGCTGGCGGGAAAATCTGCACCAGACAGATGCAGGAAATGCGGTGCTCTACACATATCTTACATTTATAGATCCTTGATGTGAAAAATACACAACTTCTGCCTTTGAGTTAGTGGGGCTAGATTGGTAACACGATGAAAAACCTCACCAAGATTACCAGCTTTCTTCTCATTGGCCTATCTGACCATCCACCGACCATCAGCGTCTTCTTTGTGATCTTTCTTCTCATTTATCTGATGACTCTCGTCATTAACCTTCTAATCATCTACTTGGTCTTCACAGATTCTCAGCTTCACAAGCCAATGTATTTCTTTCTCGGAAACTTGGCTTTTTTAGACACGTCCTACTCATCGGTGACCGCGCCGAAGATGCTCTATGACTTGGTCACCAGAAACCGGTCGATCACCCTTCCTGCCTGTACTACACAAATCTTTTTCTTTATCTACTTTGCTTGTGCAGAGCTCTTCTTGCTCTCGGCTATGTCCTATGACCGGTTTGTAGCCATCTGTCACCCTCTACATTACGCACAGATCATGTCCAAGAGGGTCTGCGCTCACATGGCCTCGGTGGTTTGGGTGCTTAGTTTTTTTTATTCCTTGGTCCATACATTGTTTTCCCTCAGGTTGACCTTCTGTGGTCCAAGCACCATCCACAACTTCTTCTGTGATCTTGCACACTTGCTTCAGATTTCATGCACTGATACCTTCGTCAACATATTAGTCATCTTGATTGTTGGTGGCAGTCTAGGGTTAGGAGCCTTCGCCATCACCTTTCTTCCATACGTGCGTATTTTCAGTACGGTCCTCAGGATTCGCACCGACATCGGAAAGTTTAAGGCTTTCTCCACCTGCACGTCTCACCTCGCTGTGGTCTTCCTCTTTTACGGATCGATTATTTTCATTTACTTCATCCCAGCAACCAGTAATCTGTTTACCATGAACAAGGTGGTGTCCGTGCTGTACGCCCTCATTAACCCCTTACTGAACCCCTTGATCTACAGTATAAGGAACAAAGACCTTAAGAGAGCGCTTCACAAAGCTATGCAGGGCCTCAGCAAGCTAAATTGGTGACATCTGAAGAAAAAATCAAACTTTCGAACCATGGGTGGACTGACCATTTGGAAACTCGGGCACTGCCCGAGGGCCCGGGGTCAGTAGGGGGCCCCAAGGGATGCCCCTGGTACCTTTTTCATAGGCTTTTTTGAGTTTGGGCAAGGACACAAGGGCCCCATGATCCCCTATTGCCCGGGGGGCCCCATGAGTTGTCAGTCCACCCCTGTTTCGAACTATTAAAACAGTTTTAGATAGGATTTGGGGTCATTCGTCTTTTTTCAAGTGACCAAGAGACCTTTTTAGGACATTCCAGTTGTAATAATTGTATCTACTTGTGTTTCTTCTATGGGCCAGTTCTTCACTTTTTTAATTCCAACAAAATCCAAAAACATTCAATCAAAAATCCTTAACAAGGTGGTGTCCATGCTTTACGCCCTCATTAACCCCTTACTGAACCCCCTTGATCTACAGTATAAGGAACAAAGACCTTAAGAGAACACTTCACAAAGCCTTTCAGTGCCTCAACAAGCTAAATCAGTGACATTTGAAAAAAAAAATCAAACTTTCAAGGTATTAGGACAGTTTTAGCTAGGATTTGGGGTCATTCGGCTTTTTTCAAGTGACCAAGTGACTTCTCCAATTTTTTAAGACATTCCAGTTGTAATAATTGTATCTACTTGTGTTCCTTCTATGGGCCAGTTCTTCACTTTTTTAATACCTCAACAAAGGCAAAAATTCCAACAAAATCCAAAAACATTCAATCAAAAACCTTTAACAAGGTGGTGTCCGTGCTGTACGCCCTCATTAACCCCTTACTGAACCCCTTGATCTACAGTATAAGGAACAAAGACCTTAAGAGAACACTTCACAAAGCTTTGCAGGGCCTCAGCAAATCGGTGACATCTGAAGAAAAAAAAAACCTTCGAACCAGGGGTGGACTGACAACTCATGGGGCCCCCGGGCAATAGGGGATCATGGGGCCCCTGTGTCCTTGCCCAAACTCAAAAAAGCCTATGAAAAAGGTATCAGGGGCATCTCATGGGGCCCTCTACTGACCCCGGGCCCTCGGGCAGTGTCCGAGTTTCCAAATGGTCAGTCCGCCCTTGCTTCGAACTATTAAGACAGTTTTAGCTAGGATTTGGGGTCATTCGTCTTTTTTCAAGTGACCAAGAGACCTTTTTAGGACATTCCAGTTGTAATAATTGTATCTACTTGTGTTTCTTCTATGGGCCAGTTCTTCACTTTTTTAATTCCAACAAAATCCAAAAACATTCAATCAAAAACCCTTAACAAGGTGGTGTCCGTGCTGTACGCCCTCATTAACCCCTTACTGAACCCCTTGATCTACAGTATAAGGAACAAAGACCTTAAGAGAACGCTTCACAAAGCTTTGCAGGGCCTCAGCAAGCTAAATAGGTGACATTTGAAAAAAAAATCAAACTTTCAAGGTATTAAGACAGTTTTAGCTAGGATTTGGGGTCATTCGGCTTTTTTCAAGTGACCAAGAGACCAAGGGACTTCTCCAATTTTTTAAGACATTCCAGTTGTAATAATTGTATCTACTTGTGTTCCTTCTATGGGCCAGTTCTTCACTTTTTTAATACCTCAACAAAGGCAAAAATTCCAACAAAATCCAAAAACATTCAATCAAAAACCTTTAACAAGGTGGTGTCGGTGCTGTACGCCCTCATTAACCCCTTACTGAACCCCTTGATCTACAGTATAAGGAACAAAGACCTTAAGAGAGCGCTTCACAAAGCTTTGCAGGGCCTCAGCAAGCTAAATAGGTGACATTTGAAAAAAAAATCGAACCTTCGAACTATGAAGATAGTTTTAGCTAGGATTTGGGGTCATTCGGCTTTTTTCAAGTGACCAAGAGACCAAGGGACTTCTCCATATTTTAAGACATTCCAGTTGTAATCATTTTATCTACTTGTGTTTCTTCTGTGGGCCAGTTCTTTACTTTTTTTAATACCTCAACAAGCTAAATTGGTGACATCTGAAAAAAAAAAATAAACCTTCGAACTATTAAGACAGTTTTAGCTAGGATTTGGGGTCATTCGACTTTGTTCAAGTGACCCATCTATTCGATCAATTTTATCTACTTGTGTTCCTTCTATGGGACAGTTCTTCATTTTTTTCATACCTCAACAAAGGCAAAAATTCCAACAACATCAAAAAACATTCAATCAAAAACCTTTAATAAGGTGGTGTCGGTGCTGTACGCCCTCATTAACCCCTTACTGAACCCCTTGATCTACAGTATAAGGAACAAAGACCATAAGAGAGCGCTTCACAAAGCTATGCAGGGCCTCAACAAGCGAAATCGGTGACATCTGAAAAAAAAAAAAAACTTAAACCAGGGGCGGACTGACAACTCATGGGGCCCCCGGGCAATAGGAGATCATGGGGCCCCTGTGTTCTTGCCCAAACTCAAAAAAGCCTATGAAAAAAGTACCAGGGGCATCTCATGGGGCCCCCTACTGACACCGGGCCCTCAGGCAGTGTCCGAGTTTCCAAATGGTCAGTCCGCCCCTGCTTCGAACTATTAAGACAGTTTTAGCTAGGATTTGGGGTCATTCGACTTTTTTCAAGTGACCCATCTATTCGATCAATTTTATCTACTTGTGTTCCTTCTATGGGCCAGTTCTTCACTTTTTTTAACACCTCAACAAAGGCAAAAATTCCAACAAAATCCAAAAACATTCAATCAAAAACCTTTAACAAGGTGGTGTCGGTGCTGTACGCCCTCATTAACCCCTTACTGAACCCCTTGATCTACAGTATAAGGAACAAAGACCATAAGAGAGCGCTTCACAAAGCTTTGCAGGGCATCAACAAGCTAAATTGGTGACATTTGAAAAAAAAATCGAACCTTCGAACTATGAAGATAGTTTTAGCTAGGATTTGGGGTCATTCGGCTTTTTTCAAGTGACCAAGAGACCAAGGGACTTCTCCATATTTTAAGACATTCCAGTTGTAATCATTTTATCTACTTGTGTTCCTTCTGTGGGCCAGTTCTTCATTTTTTTCATACCTCAACAAAGGCAAAAATTCCAACAACATCAAAAAACATTCAATCAAAAACCTTTAACAAGGTGGTGTCCGTGCTGTACGCCCTCATTAACCCCTTACTGAACCCCTTGATCTACAGTATAAGGAACAAAGACCATAAGAGAGCGCTTCACAAAGCTTTGCAGGGCCTCAACAAGCTAAATTGGTAAAATTAAAAAAAAATAGAATCTTCGAACTATTAAGACAGTTTTAGCTAGGATTTGGGGTAATTCGGCTTTATTCAAGGGACTTCTCCATTTTTTTTAAACTTTCCAGTTTTAATAATTTTATTTACTTGTGTTCCTTCTATGGGCCAGTTCTTCACTTTTTTTAACACCTCAACAAAGGCAAAAATTCCAACAAAATCCAAAAACATTCAATCAAAAACCTTTAACAAGGTGGTGTCCGTGCTTTACGCCCTCATTAACCCCTTACTGAACCCCTTGATCTACAGTATAAGGAACAAAGACCTTAAGAGAACACTTCACAAAGCCTTTCAGTGCCTCAACAAGCTAAATCAGTGACATTTGAAAAAAAAAATCAAACTTTCAAGGTATTAAGACAGTTTTAGCTAGGATTTGGGGTCATTCGGCTTTTTTCAAGTGACCAAGAGACCAAGGGACTTCTCCAATTTTTTAAGACATTCCAGTTGTAATAATTGTATCTACTTATGTTCCTTCTATGGGCCAGTTCTTCACTTTTTTAATTCCAACAAAATCCAAAAACATTCAATCAAAAACCTTTAACAAGGTGGTGTCGGTGCTGTACGCCCTCATTAACCCCTTACTGAACCCCTTGATCTACAGTATAAGGAACAAAGACCTTAAGAGAACACTTCACAAAGCTTTGCAGGGCCTCAACCAGCTAAATTGGTGACATTTTAAAAAAAAATAGAATCTTCGAATTATTGAGATAGTTTTAGCTAGTATTTCAGGTAATTTGGCTTTTGTTTCAAGGGACTTCTCCATATTTTGAAGACATTCCAGTTGTAATAATTTTATCTACTTGCGTTCCTTCTATGGGTCAGTTCTTCACTTTTTTAACACCTCAAAAAAGGCAAAAATTCCAACAAAATCCAAAAACATCCTAAATAAATTAAAATGAACCAATCTATTGTTCACTTATTGTTTTCAAAATGGCCGTGGTACGTGGCTTGATGATGCGCTCTCACCACGTGGTCCCGGCGTGCGTGCTGACGTCATGGATGGCCACGCCCTCAGGGACCGCATGGTGAGAGCACGTCATCGTTGTTTTAAGATCTTAGTTATCAGTGTGCGGTGGGACTGTCACTAGCTGCTGGGGCCGGCAGCCATTTTATTGGAAGTATATACACACTGTGCATTACCGTGTTACTCAATGTGAGTGCTTTCCTTCAGGGGGGTTTCTATGGCAATAAACGATTGTTTTTACGGTATCGCGCTATGTCACTGTTTTATTTTGCCCACATATGGAATTGATATTTGCCAATCTGAATGAGGAGGAGATCGGAGTATGAGATACTAATAATCGATTGATTGGAGGTCCTTTTGGGTTGCTGGCTGATTATCATGTTGGAGATTTCACAACCATTCATTATTAAGGAGATTGATTGAATTCCTACTCATTTTCCACTGCTGGTTACTCAGCAGCTACTGGTGAGTGTTGAATCCAATGGGGTGTTATCACTGCAGTGACTGTTTTTAGTCACTGTTTATAAAGGAGAACAAAGACAAGCGGAGCAATGGATACATTTGGTGTCCGACTCACATAGTGTAGTCTCATGTAACCAAACAGGACCGGCAGGAGAAGTTCGGTGGGCATAAGAAGCCCAAAGGAAGCGGCTACCTCCAGAGACGAATACAGCAAATACCAGAAACTCGCATTAAAAATAAAAACATTTTATGAACCTCCCTGGCGGTAATCCCAGGTGTTGCTCGGGGTCAATTTACAGTACCAAAAGTGGAACCTCGATCCTTACCTTGTCCTGCCATCCCCCGATCCTTACATTGTCCTGCGATCCCCCGATCCTTACATTGTCCTGCCATCCCCCGATCCTTACCTTGTTCTGCCATCCCCCGATCCTTAACTTGTCCTGCGATCCCCCGATCCTTACCTTGTCCTGCCATCCCCCGATCCTTACATTGTCCTGCGATCTCCCCGATCCTTACATTGTCCTGCCATCCCCCGATCCTTACCTTGTTCTGCCATCCCCCGATCCTTAACTTGTCCTGCGATCCCCCGATCCTTACCTTGTCCTGCCATCCCCCGATCCTTACATTGTCCTGCGATCTCCCCGATCCTTACATTGTCCTGCCATCCCCCGATCCTTACATTGTCCTGCGATCCACCTATCCTTACCTTGTTCTGCCATCCCCCGATCCTTACATTGTCCTGAGATCCCCCGATCCTTACCTTGTTCTGCCATCCCCCGATCCTTACATTGTCCTGCGATCTCCCCGATCCTTACCTTGTCCTGCCATCCCCCGATCCTTACATTGTCCTGCGATCTCCCCGATCCTTACCTTGTCCTGCCATCCCCCGATCCTTACATTGTCCTGCCATCCCCCGATCCTTACATTGTCCTGCGATCCACCTATCCTTACCTTGTTCTGCCATCCCCCGATCCTTACATTGTCCTGAGATCCCCCGATCCTTACCTTGTTCTGCCATCCCCCGATCCTTACATTGTCCTGCGATCCCCCGATCCTTACATTGTCCTGCGATCCCCCGATCCTTACCTTGACCTGCGATCCCCCGATCCTTACCTTGACCTGCGATCCCCCGATCCTTACCTTGTCCTGCGATCCCCCGATCCTTACCTTGACCTGCGATCCCCCGATCCTTACCTTGACCTGCGATCCCCCGATCCTTACCTTGTTCTGCGATCCCCCGATCCTTACCTTGTTCTGCCATCCCCCGATCCTTACCTTGTCCTGCGATCCCCGATACTTACCTTGTCCTCCCAGTGATCCCCCGATCCTTACCTTGTTCTGCCATCCACCGATCCTTACCTTGTCCCCCGATCCTTACCTTGTCCTGCGATCCCCGATACTTACCTTGTCCTCCCAGTGATCCCCCGATCCTTACCTTGTTCTGCCATCCACCGATCCTTACCTTGTCCCCCGATCCTTACCTTGTCCTGAGATCCCCCCATCCTTACCTTGTTCTGCCATCCCCCGATCCTTACCTTTTCCCGGGATCCCTTGATCATTACATTGTCCTGCGATCTCCCCGATCCTTGCCTTGTCCTGCGATCCCCGATACTTACCTTGTCCTCCCAGTGATCCCCCAATGTCCATCCGCTGTGTCCTCCAGCCGATACCGGCATCCGTCTTACGGGTTCCCTTCACCCTCTTCAATGCAGGGGGGCGGAACCCGGCGGGAGATTAAAACAGTAAAAACATGACATCCACACAATACACTGTAATCTGTTAGGATCACATTCCTGTATCAAACCATTTCACATACATGTTGTCCCGAGTGCTTTGTCCGGCGCCCTGCCTGCATTGTTACTGTTCTTTCTGCCTGGAAACTTAATAACATCCATGGCGGCCAAAAAGCGTCCCTTTAGGTCAGACGCGGTTTTAGAGCGGCTAGAGAACAGCGATAGTAAATCAGAACCACTTGCAGAATTGAGTGATAATGATTGGTGGGGGAAATTCCTCATCAGACACTGAAAACGATTCTGCGACTGAGCTCAGCGATGTGCCAACTTGGCGCTCTATTTCACATTTCAGTGTTTTTGGTGATTATATTATTGAATTAAATTTATTATTATATTATTATTATTTTTTATAAATTTGTATTATATTGTGTTTTATGATTTCGTTTTTCAAACTTGATCATACCAAGGGATGTTCACTAGACTCTTGTTTGGACAGATTTCAGTGAGTTATTCCTGAGAATTACAGGCCAACGATATAAAACAACAAATTTCCATGCGAAACAATAACAATGTATCGTTTTGACATTCAAAAATATTAATTAATTGGACCGCCAGGGAGGTTAATTCATTTACAATGTAAATGCATAATTGTGAGTAAACGTTATTCAAAAATTACATCCATCCATCACCAAAACTCCAACAACATTGTCGGGAATTTGGTGATGGATGGATGTCATTTTGAAATGTTTGGCACAAGGTGACACACACAGGTTACCATGGCAATTAAAGGGTTCATTTCCCACATCTGTGGCTTTTTACATTGCAATCAGTGTCTGTGTATCAATAGTCAATGAGTTTGTTAGCTCCCATGTGGATGCACCGAGTAGGCTAGATACTGAGCCATGGGGAGCAGACAAGAACTGTGAAAAGACCTGCGTAACAAGGTATGGAAAAGGGTATAAAAAGTTATCCAAAGCCTTGAATAGGCCAGTCAGTGCTGTTCAATCACTTATTACGAAGTGAAAAATTCAGGGATCTCTTGATACTAAGCCACCAAGCCAAGGTGAGGTAGACCGAGATAGATTGCAGCCACAACTGCCAGAAGAATTCGTTTTTTTGGGGGGGGGGCCCTTGCAGGTCGGGGGCCCCATGGTTTCCAACAGCAGCCCTGCTCACATGTCAACATCACATTTAGCAATATCAGCATACGGTTACGTGGTTTGTAAAGGATATAACATATTTTTATTAGGTAAACTGCTTTGAAATATACTCTGCTCACATATTTATTATAACATCGTTCAATTTAGAACGACATAATTACTGAATAATTCTCCCGGCACAGATCGTCGGTCCCCGCTGATTGTTACCTCTTCGGATTGTTTCTACAGGGAAGCTGAAGAATTATCTGTGAGCTCCACCAGAGAAATGAATGTGAATCTTTATAACTCTCCGATTCTCCCCACAGAATTCAAAACAAAATGATCAACATCATTACTATCCCGGTCTACAAACTGCGGCTCTCAGCTGGCCAGAATTAGCATTTTATTGTTTATATTTTCCATTTATTTCATGTTTTTATTTTATGTCTTATTTTAATTGTTACATTGAGTACAAATGTGAGATTTCTATATACACTACTATATTGCCCAAAGTATTGTCCCCGCCCTCCAGATCATGTGATTCAGGTGTCCCAATCCCCTCCAAATCATGTGATTCAGGTGTCCCAATCCCCTCCAAATCATGTGATTCAGGTGTTCCAATCCCCTCCATATCATGTGATTCAGGTGTTCCAAACCCCTCCATATCATGTGATTCAGGTGTTCCAATTCCCTCCAAATCCTTGGATTCAGGTGTTCCAATCCCCTCCAAATCCTTGGATTCAATGTGTTCCAATCCCCTCCAAATCATGTGATTCAGGTGTTCCAATCCCCTCCCAATCATGTGATTCAGGTGTTCCAATCCCCTCCCAATCATGTGATTCAGGTGTTCCAATCCCCTCCCAATCATGTGATTCAGGTGTTCCAATCCCCTCCCAATCATGTGATTCAGGTGTTCCAATCCCCTCCCAATCATGTGATTCAGGTGTTCCAATCCCCTCCCAATCATGTGATTCAGGTGTTCCAATCCCCTCCCAATCATGTGATTCAGGTGTTCCAATCCCCTCCTGTCAGGACAGGGACGCTGGAATGGGCAGGCAGGCCTATTAACAATGTAACGCACTGGCTGACGACAACCACCACCCACAGACCGAAGTCCCTCAGGGCGCGGAGTCTAAGTCCCAGGCTGCCCTTCGCCAGGGCCTCTGATGGTGGGGATGGACTTGACGCAGCCAGGAACCAGGTTGCGGCCCCTGAGACACCCCAGTTGTGGTAATGGCCGCCGCCAATGGCGTGTAGCTGGTGGAAAGGACAATAGAGTAGTCAGGCAGGCCGGGTCGACAACAACGGGACAAAACGGTACAGGACAGCAGACGAGAATCACAGGTCACGGGCCGGGTTCAGCAATGGAGGGTCAGATCAAAGGAGAACACAAAGAATAGTCGAGTCACAAGCCGAGTCAG
This sequence comes from Staurois parvus, assembly GCF_062004578.1. Classification (NCBI taxonomy): domain Eukaryota; kingdom Metazoa; phylum Chordata; class Amphibia; order Anura; family Ranidae; genus Staurois; species Staurois parvus. The sequence goes on from NW_028319638.1 coordinate 521,432, forward strand.
ATTCCAGGAGAGTCACGAGAGTCAGAACAGAGCTGTAGCAACACAAAGACACAAGACACAAGTGCAAAGAGCTTATATGTACTCAGTCACACCCCTCTGGGGGATGGACCTCAGAGACCTGAAGGCATAAAAGATTCCCACCATGCTCTGCAGAAATCCAAGATGGATGCCAGCACATGGAGTAACATAACCTCTGGGAAAAGGTAGGACCTTGACACCTCCAAATCATATGATTCCGGTGTTACAATCCCCTCCATATCATGTGATTCAGGTGTCCCATGAGGCCTTGCAAGACTCTGACAGCCACAGGCAAGACACCCAGAGGCAGAGGCACGATGTGACTTGTAGTACTTCAACAGCTGGAGGGCCAACTCAATATTGAACCCTGCGGGCTAAGACTGGGAGGCCATTAAAGGTCATGTGCGTGGAAAGGGCGGGGCCAACTCAATATTGAACCCTACGGGCTAAGACTGGGAGGCCATGAAAGGTCATGTGCGTGGAATGGGCGGGGCCAACTCAATATTGAACCCTACGGGCTAAGACTGGGGGGCCATTAAAGGTCATGTGCGTGGAAAGGGCGGGGCCAACTCAATATTGAACCCTACGGGCTAAGACTGGGAGGCCATTAAAGGTCATGTGCGTGGAAAGGGCGGGGCCAACTCAATATTGAACCCTACGGGCTAAGACTGGGGGGCCATTAAAGGTCATGTGCGTGGAAAGGGCGGGGCCAACTCAATATTGAACCCTACGGACTAAGACTGGGGGGCCATTAAAGGTCATGTGCGTGGAAAGGGCGGGGCCAACTCAATATTGAACCCTACGGACTAAGACTGGGAGGCCATTAAAGGTCATGTGCGTGGAAAGGGCGGGGCCAACTCAATATTGAACCCTACGGGCTAAGACTGGGAGGCCATTAAAGGTCATGTGCGTGAAATGGGCGGGGCCAACTCAATATTGAATCCTACGGACTAAGACTGGGGGGGCCATTAAAGGTCATGTGCGTGGAAAGGGCGGGGCCAACTCAATATTGAACCCTACGGACTAAGACTGGGAGGCCATTAAAGGTCATGTGCGTGGAAAGGGCGGGGCCAACTCAATATTGAACCCTACGGACTAAGACTGGGAGGCCATTAAAGGTCATGTGCGTGGAAAGGGCGGGGCCAACTCAATACTGAACCCTACGGACTAAGACTGGGGGGCCATTAAAGGTCATGTGCGTGGAAAGGGCGGGGCCAACTCAATATTGAACCCTACGGGCTAAGACTGGGAGGCCATTAAAGGTCATGTGCGTGGAATGGGCGGGGCCAACTCAATATTGAACCCTACGGACTAAGACTGGGGGGGCCATTAAAGGTCATGTGCGTGGAAAGGGCGGGGCCAACTCAATATTGAACCCTACGGACTAAGACTGGGAGGCCATTAAAGGTCATGTGCGTGGAAAGGGCGGGGCCAACTCAATACTGAACCCTACGGACTAAGACTGGGAGGCCATTAAAGGTCATGTGTGTGGAAAGGCCGGCAGTCCAATACTTGGGGCAATATAGTATAGATTCGAATATTCAGAGGTCAGAATATTGAACCAATTGATTGCTCCTCATCACTCTGCCTGAAGAAGAGGCTAAAGCTGGTCTTTCATCTGTAGAATTTCATTCAAACATTCGGATTAGAAAGTATAAAAAGAACTCATCTGACCGTCCAATGGTGCCTTCATGGACTCAATTATTCCGCCATCTTTTTCCTTCAGTATTGCTCATAAGACTGGTTACAGTTCTCCTCAGCCAGGAATCAGTTCAACAATTAGAAATTCATTTGTAGTGATGGGCTTGAAATTTACTTACGTTCGACTCGAATTCAGCGAACACGCGACTGGTAAGGCCGCTCAGCGGGCTGTTTTCCCACAATGTACTGCGCTCTGTGATTGGCCAAAGCAATGTACCTGACCACAGGTCAGGTGCAAGGCTTTGGCCAATCACAGCACAATTGGGCAGAGCTAACGGTGACATCACCTCTAACTCCGCCCAATTGTTTACATCTGACTCACAAATGTCAGATAGTGGCGAGTGCGGACGGGTCGGCTGGCTTCGGGTATTATTAGGGCGAGTCAGCGTCGTCATGACAACACTGGACGCCGTGATTGACAATGGATTACAACAATGGAACCTTTTTTTTTTAAATAAAGGACTTATCAAAAACTGTTGTGTTTTTATTTACATTTTACACTTTTTTGGTGAATGGTTAGGGGTACTATGTACCGCATATTCATTTACAAGGTGGGGGGGCTGGGATCTGGGACCCCCACGTTGATGGTGGCTTCCAGATTCCGATAAGTCACCCCCCCCCCCGCAGACCCCAACAACCACAGCCCAGGGGGTTGGGGGAGAGGCCCTTGTCCCCATCAACTTGGGGACAATGGGCTTTGGGGGGTACCCCCTACCCCAAAGCACCCCCCATGTTGAGGGCATGTGGCCTGATACGGTTCTGGAGGGGGGGGGCGTGTCGTCGTCCCCTTCCCTTTACTGGTCTGCCAGGCCTGTGCTCGGATCAAGGGTCTGGTGGGAATTTTAGGGGGGACCCCATGCTTTTTTTCCCTCGTTTTTTTGGGGTGGGGTTCCCCTTAAAAGTCCTATCAGACCTAAAGGGCCTGGTACGGCTTTTAGAGGTAACTCCATGCACTGTTAATGTGGGGTCCCTCCTAACCAGAACTAAAGGGAATGGATTGGGGGAGGGGGGGTCCCTACGCTGTTTTTTTTTTTTTTTTATGTCAGTCCTGCTGCAGCCCGTTCTATACATTGTACAGATGTGCAACTTTGCAGGTGGCTTAAGGGGAATCCCCCCCCCAGGCATGATATTTAACCCCTCGCCTACCGGGCATCATCCCCCCTTCCTGTCCCCAGGCCAATTTTCAGCTTTCAGCGCTGTCGCAATTTGAATGACAATTGTGCGATCAACTGCGTTGGCTGTTCCAAAAAATCAAAAGTCTGTACACATAAGTGTGCACCCCGAAGCTGAACCACACATGCGTGTGTATGTATATATATATATGTATGCGTGTGTATATATATATATACAGTCATGGCCGAAATTGTTGGCACCCTTGATATTTCTCCAGGAAATCATGTATTTCTCACGAAACGTATTGCATTAACACATGTTTTGCTATACACATGTTTATTCCCTTTGTGTGTATTGGGACAAAACAAAAAAAGGGAGGAAAGAAAGCAAATTCGACATAATGTCACACAAACCTCCAAAAATGGGCTGGACAAAAGTATTGGCACCCTTTCACAACTGCGGATAAATAAGAATGTTACAAGCATGTGATGCTCCTGTAAACTCACCTGGGGCAAGTAACAGGTGTGGGCAATATAGAAATCACACCTGAAAGCAGATAAAAAGGAGAGACGTTCACTTAACCTTTGCATTGTGTGTCTGTCTGTGCCACACTAAGCATGGACAACAGAAAGAGGAGACGAGAACTGTCTGAGGACCTGAGAACCAAAATTGTGGCAAAATATCAACAATCTCAAGGTTACAAGTCCATCTCCAGAGAACTAGATTTGCCTTTGTCCACAGTGCGCAACATTATCAAGAAGTTTGCAACCCATGGCACTGTAGCTAATCTCCCTGGTCGTGGACGGATGAGGAAAATTGATGAAAGATTGCAACGCAGAATAGTCCGGATGGTGGATAAGCAGCCCCAAACATGTTCCAAAGACATTCAAGCTGTCCTGCAGGCTCAGGGAGCATCAGTGTCAGCGCGAACTATCCGTCGACATTTAAATGAAATGAAACGCTATGGCAGGAGACCCAGGAGGACCCCACTGCTGACACAGAGACATAAAAAAGCAAGACTACAGTTTGCCAAAATGTACTTGAGTAAGCCAAAAGCCTTCTGGGAAAACGTCTTGTGGACAGATGAGACCAAGATAGAGCTTTTCGGTAAAGCACATCATTCTACTGTTTACCGAAAACGGAATGAGGCCTACAAAGAACAAAACACAGTACCTACGGTAAAATATGGTGGAGGTTCAATGATGTTTTGGGGTTGTTTTGCTGCCTCTGGCACTGGGTGCCTTGACTGTGTGCAAGGCATCATGAAATCTGAGGATTACCAAAGGATTTTGGGTCGCACTGTAGGGCCCAGTGTCAGAAAGCTGGGTTTGCGTCCAAGATCCTGGGTCTTCCAGCAGGACAATGACCCCAAACATACGTCAAAAAGCACTCAGAAATGGATGGCAAAGAAGCGCTGGAGAGTTCTGAAGTGGCCAGCAATGAGCCCAGATCTAAATCCCATTGAACACCTGTGGAGAGATCTTAAAATTGCTGTTGGGAAAAGGTGTCCTTCCAATAAGAGAGACCTGGAGCTGTTTGCAAAGGAAGAGTGGTCCAACTGTTTGCAAAGGAAGAGTGGTCCAAAATTCCGGGTGAGAGGTGTCAGAAGCTTATTGATGGTTATAGGAAGCGACTGATTTCAGTTATGTTTTCCAAAGGGTGTGCAACCAAATATTAAGTTAAGGGTGCCAATACTTTTGTCCAGCCCATTTTTGGGGTTTTGTGTGACATTATGTCATATTTGCTTTTCTGCCTCTGTTTTATATTTGTTCCAATACATACAAAGGGAATAAACATGTGTATAGCAAAACATGTGTTAATGCAATACCTTTTTTGTGTGAAATACTTGATTTTCAGGAAAAATATCAAGGGTGCCAACAATTTCGGCCATGACTGTATGTACAGTCAGGTCCATAAATATTGGGACATCAACACAATTCTAACATTTTTGGCTCTATACACCACCACAATGGATTTGAAATGAAACAAACTAGATGTGCTTTAACTGCAGACTGTCAGCTTTAATTTGAGGGTATTTACATCCAAATCAGGTGAACGATGTAGGAATTACAACAGTTTGCATATGTGCATCCCACTTCTTAAGGGACCAAAAGTAATGGGACAGAATAATAATCATAAATCAAACTTTCATTGTTTAATAGTTGGTTACAAATCCTTTGCAGTCAATGACAGCCTGAAGTGTGGAACGCATAGACATCCCCAGACGCTGGATGTCATCCCTGGTGATGCTCTGCCAGGCCTTTACTGCAACTGTCTTCAGTTCCTGCTTGTTCTTGGGGCATTTTCCCTTCAGTTTTGTCTTCAGCAAGTGAAATGCTCAATCGGATTCAGGTCAGGTGATTGGCCATTGCAGAACATTCCACTTCTTTGGTTGCTTTTGCAGTCTGCTTTGGGTCATTGTCCATCTGCACTGTGAAGCGTCCAATGAGTTGTGAAGCATTTGGCTGAATATGAGCCGATAATATTCCCGAAACACTTCACAATTCATCCGGCTGCTTCTGTCAGCCGTCACATCATCAATAAATACAAGAGAAGCAGTTCCATTGGCAGCCATACATGCCCACGCCATGACACTACCACCACCATGATCACTGATGAGGTGGTATGCTGAGGACCATGAGCAGTTCCTTCTCCATACTCTTCTCTTCCCATCACTCTGGTACAAGTTGATGTCGGTCTCTTCTGTCCATAGGATGTTGTTCCAGAACTGTGAAGGCTTTTTTACATGTCGTTTGGGAAACTCTAATCTGGCCTTCCTGTGTTTGAGGCTCACCAATGGTTTCCATCTTGTGGTGAACCCTCTGTATTCACTCTGGTGAAGTCTTCTCTTGATTGGTGACTTTGACACACATACACCTACCTCCTGGAGGGTGTTCTTGATCCGGCCAACTGTTGTGAAGGGTGTTTTCTTCACCAGGGAAAGAATTCTTCGCTCATCCACCACAGTTGTTTTCCGTGGTCTTCCGGGTCTTTTGGTGTTGCTGAGCTCACCGGTGCATTCCTTCTTTTTAAGAATGTTCCAAACAGTTGTTTTGGCCACGCCTAATGTTTTTGCTATCTCTCTGATGGGTTTGTTTTGTTTTTTCAGCCTAATGATGGCTTCACTGATGGTGACAGCTCTTTGGGTCTCATCTTGAGAGTTGACAGCAACAGATTCCAAATGCAAATAGCACACTTGAAATGAACTCTGGACCTTTTATCTGCTCATTGTAATTGGGATAATGAGGGAATAACACACACCTGACCATGGAACAGCTGAGAAGACAATTGTCCCATTACTTTTGGTCCCTTATCAAGTGGGAGGCACATATGCAAACTGTTGTCATTCCTACACCGTTCACCTGATTTGGATGTAAATACCCTCAAATTAAAGCTGACAGTCTGCAGTTAAAGCACATCTTGTTCGTTTCATTTCAAAACCATTGTGGTGTATAGAGCCAAAAATGTTAGAATTGTGTCCATGTCCCAATATTTATGGACCTGACTGTATGCGTGTGTGTGTATATATATATATGTATGCGTGTGTGTGTATATATATATATGTATGCGTGTGTGTGTATATATATATATGTATGCGTGTGTATGTATATATATATATGTATGCGTGTGTGTGTATATATATATATGTATGCGTGTGTGTGTATATATATATATGTATGCGTGTGTATGTATATATATATGTATGCGTGTGTATGTATATATATATATGTATGCGTGTGTATGTATATATATATGTATGCGTGTGTATGTATATATATATATGTATGCGTGTGTATGTATATATATATATGTATGCGTGTGTATGTATATATATATGTATGCGTGTGTATGTATATATATATATGTATGCGTGTGTATGTATATATATATATGTATGCGTGTGTATGTATATATATATATATGTATGCGTGTGTATGTATATATATATATATGTATGCGTGTGTATGTATATATATATATATGTATGCGTGTGTATGTATATATATACTCTATATACCTTTTATGGCAGAGTCGGTCAGTGGGAGACGATCTCCCGGCCGGCACACAGAGTGATAGCGCTCATGCGCACGGGGGGATTAGGGTGCGCTCAGGCACACCCCCTGCGCACTCCTATGTCTGTACAAGCTGGTGTGGCGCTCCCATCCTTTCCAAACTTCCACAAACTTCTCTGGGGGAGGGTCCAGCAAGAGCCCACAGTTGCTGGTGAGGACCACCCATCTCGTTAAAACGCCTCCGCCTAAGGTCCGGCGCGCTCCGGCGTCACAAAAATGGTTTCGTAAAAAAAAGATTTTAAACATATTATTCCTAAACCAATCCGTGCAAAGGAGCCGGACAGCTCCGCAGGGGTGGGACCCGGAGTGACAATCAATACTAAATATCTTTATTGCAACATCAAAATATTACAGGGACATTCACAGGAGTTGGGGGAGGGGTCACAAGGGGCAGTTGAGTTTTTTTTGTTTTTTTTTGGGGGGGGGGGTTGGGGGGGAATCTTCATGGGTTTTAGATCATTCAAATCAGGTTCTGCAGAATTCAGTTTTTGGTCGATTTCCGGCGATTCGTTCTATTCCACTCCCTTCATGAACTCCAAGAATTCTGTGAAAACAGAAAAATAAAACATTTTTAAAAATTATTTGAATTTTTTTTTTTTAAAAAAAAAAGGGGGGGGGGGGGAATGATCTTGTCCCACCACTTAGGATGTTTATGATTTACCCAATGGGCTTTCAGCGTACAGAAAGACAATTTTCCATCCAGGAAAATGCATCGAGTAAAAAAAAAAAAAGTGGAAATCCTGACTCCGCCTCCAACGTTTCACAGAAAGAGTCACGGCTGAAGTTTATTCTGTATTTTTCCTACCCTGAATCCCCTCCCCCTCATGAATATGCAAATTATAATTTTCAATACAGTCTTTCCTTATTCTATATCCAGTGATGTCATCACTGGGTCTCTATGCTTATCTATGCAATGCAGGCAGATCATGGCTGGTGGGAGGGGCCGGCAGGGGGCTGTACATAGCTTCCTGAAAACATCACAGCCCCCTGCCTCAGTCCTGATGCAAGTAATGGGAGGAGTTATGCAAATAACAAAATGTCTTGATGGGTGGGAGTCAGTCTGGATTAGTAGGCGTTCCTAGGCAGGCTGTATTTGCATAAGTAACGCCTACATGTGACACTGAGTTGTGTAAAATAATGGGAGGAGCTATGCAAATAAAATGTCTTGATAAGTAGGTGTCAGCCTGGAGGAGTGGGCGTTCCTAGGCAGACTGTATTTGCATAGGTAACGCCCACATGCAACGCTGAGTTATGCAAAAGTAGTGGGAGGAGTTATGCAAATATCGAAATGTCTTCATGGGTGGGTGTCAGTCTGGAAGAGTGGGCGTTCGGAGGCAGGTTTTATTTGCATGGGTAACGCCCACATGTGATGCTGAGTTATGCAAATATAGTGGGAGGAGTTATGCATATAAAATATCTTGATGGGTTGGCGTCAGTGTGGAGGAGTGGGCGTTCCTACACAGGCTTTATTTGCATAGGTAACGCCCACATGCAACATTAAGTGATGCAAAAGTAGTGGGAGGAGTTATGCAAATAACAAAATGTCTTTATGGGTGGTTGTCAGTCTGGAGGAGTGGGCGTTCCGAGGCAGGCTGTATTTGCATAGGCAACGCCCACATGTGATGCTGAGCCTCCATGATTAGAAGAAATTTAACCCCATGAATGAAAGGGGCGGGGCCAGAGACAGTCACACAGGAGGTTCCCCCATTGGTCAGGAGAGCCTGGTATAGGGGGTGGGCCCCAGTGGGGGGTCCCCCCTTCTGCCCCCTATAGAAACGATCAGGTGACTGAGTTTGGCTTTAATGTGTTAGTGTATCTAAATCTGCTAGTCCATCGAATACTCTCCTCCCCCACCCTGACAATGCTGCTGCCCAAAGGTGCCCCCTGTGCATCTTCCTCCAGAGTGGGGGGCACTGTAATTCTGGAGGGGTGTTAATGGCTGGATACCGGGTGAAAACAGAAGGAAAACGAATGCAGCCGCCACATCGAAGGATGGGTAAGATGGAATGTGCGCTGTTTCGGGTTTCGGGTTTATTCCCGCTCAAATGTTTCCAGATGAACGAACGATTGGCTGAATGAACACAAATTACCATCATAATCGATTCTGCCGTCGTTGTTTTTGTCGCCGTCTCTCATCAGCTCCTCGATGTCGTCCTCGGTGATGGTTTCCCCCGTGGCTTGCAGCATCGTCTTCAGCTCGTCCAGGTCGATGTATCCGTCCGCATTCCTGCCAAACGGAGAAAAGATCATCGACTTCTAGAACACCATCGACTTCATGTCTACGTATATGGGGCCCCTCCAGGGGCGGACTGACAACTCATGGGGCCCCCAGGCAATAGGGGATCATGGGGCCCCTGTGTCCTTGCCCAAACTCAAAAAAGCCTATGAAAAAGGTACCAGGGGCATCTTGTGGGGCCCCCTACTGACCCTGGGCCCTCGGGCAGTGCCCGAGTTTCCAAATAGTCAGTCCGCCCCTGAGCCCCTCTTATATCTGCTCTGTCACCACACACAGCAGTCTGGGCAACAAAGAAACTGAAAAGATACAAAGACTCCCCCCCCCCCCCCACAGGTCCCCTCAGGAGAAGTCCAGGCTGCTCTGGGAAAAGACGGTGTGGGTGTTTCAAGGAGCACAATACGGTGATATTTAAACAAAAATGAGCTGCATGGCCGAGTTGCTAGAAAAAAGCCTTTACTGCACCAATGCCACAAAAAAGCCCATTGAGGCGTGTCAAGGTGTTGTCAGACATATTGTAACCAGGCTTATTTTGTGGCTTCTTTCTGGCAACTCCACCATACAGTTCATATTTGTTCATGTAGCTTGACACACCTCACCGGGCTTTTTTGTGGCATTGGCACACTAAAGGCTTCTTTCTGGCAACTCGACCATGCAGCTAATTTTTGTTCAAGTACACCTCACCGGGCTTTTATGCTTCTTACCGGCAACTCCACCATGCAGTTCATTTATTTTCATGTACCTTGACACTTTTTTTCTAGAACAAGCCCCCCCCAAATACCCCTCCTAGCACAAACCCTCCCCCCCCCCAATACAAATCTTCCCAAATCACTACTCCCCCCTCCCCCCACCATATTACTTTTTCTAGAACAAGCCCCCCCCCCCCGCAATTTCCCTCCTAGCACAAATCCTCTTCTCCCATTCCCCCCTCCCAACACAAATCCCACCAAATCACCACTCCCCCTCCCCCCACCATATTATTTTTTCTAGAACAAGCCCCCAAAATCCCCCTCCTAGCAAAAATCCTCTTCCCCCACCCCCCCCTCCCAATACAAAAACCCCAAATGACCACTCACCCTTCCCCCACCTTATTTTTTCTAGAACAAGCCCCCCCAAATCCCCCTCCTAGAACAAATCATCTTCCCCCATACCCCCCTCCCAACACAAGGCCCCCCAAATCACCACTCCCCCCTCTACCATATTATTTTTTCTAGTTTCTAGAACAAGCCCCCCCAAATCCCCCTCCTAGCACAAATACTCTTCCTCCATCCCCCCTCCCAACACAAATCCCCCTAAATCACAACTCCCCCCTCTACCATATTATGTTTTCAAGAACAAGCCCACCAAAATCCTCTCTCCTAGCACAAATATTCTTCCCCCATCCCCCCCAATACAAATCCCCCCAAATCACCACTCCCCCCACCAACCCTCAAATCCCACTTCCAGCAGAAATCCCCTCCCCCCAATCTACTCATCATACCCCCCCACCCCCCTTGTGCCCAGGGCAGCTGCCCCTCCTGCCCACCCCTTGTCCCCGGCCTCCACCACTCACTTGTCAAACATCCGGAAGAGATCGGACAATTCTTCCTCTGATTTCCCTTTACTGTCGTCCTTCATACATCGCACCATCATCACCAGGAACTCATCGAAGTCTACCGTGCCGCTCCCTGCGCCGGAGGGAAGGACAAGTATAAGAAGGCGGTAGGAAATGACATCAGCAAGCTGGACTCAACATCTTCAGAAACAACTAGTAACACCAATATTCCCAACCAAACCTCCTCGGCTCCGGGAGGTTGCCCTCCCCCCCTTTCATGACCATGTTTTGCTGTTCAGCACTGCACTACTTTCACCTTTGTACCCACATGACATCTATATCATTTTTTTCACACAAAGAGAGCTTTTTCTTTGTCAAACAAATGCTATTTTCTACTTTCTGATATAAAACATCCAATAGTGATGGCCTTGATGTGCCAATCAAACAGTTCGATCGTTCGTGTGATATTAGGGGGGAGGAACCAGGGCTATACTGATGGGGGGAGGGGAGGAACCAGGGATATACTGATGAGGGGGGAGGGGAGGAACCAGGGATATACTGATGAGGGGGGAGGGGAGGAACCAAGACCATACTGATGAGGGGGGAGGAACAAGGGATATACTGATGAGGGGGAAGGGAGGTACCAGGGATATACTGATGAGGGGGGAGGGGAGGAACCAGGGATATACTGATGAGGGGGAGGGGAGGAACCAGGGATATACTGATGAGGGGGAGGGGAGGAACCAGGAGTATACTGATGAGGGGGGAGGGGAGGAACCAGGGATATACTGATGAGGGGGAGGAACAAGGGATATACTGATGAGGGGGGAGGGGAGGAACCAGGGATATACTGATGAGGGAGGAGGGGAGGAACCAGGGCTATATTGATGAGGGGGAGGGGAGGAACCAGGGCTATACTGATGAGGGGGGAGGGGAGGAGCCAGGGATAAACTGATGAGGGGGGAGGGGAGGAACCAGGGCTATATTGATGAGGGGGAGGGGAGGAACCAGGGATATACTGATGAGGGGGGAGGGGAGGAACCAGGGATATACTGATGAGGGGGGGAGGAACCAGGGCTATACTGATGAGGGGGGAGGGGAGGAACCAGGGCTATATTGATGAGGGGGAGGGGAGGAACCAGGGATATACTGATGAGGGGGAGGGGAGGAACCAGGGCTATATTGATGAGGGGGGAGGGGTATCCGCATATGGTTAGAAGTGGCCCTGAGGACAGAGGAGCGGGATGAAGAAAGATTGATGTGACAAGGGAAGGGAGACAGAGAAGCACTGACCATCCTCATCCACCTCGTCGATCATCTCCTGCAGCTCCTCGGGGGTGGGGTTCTGGCCCAGCATCCTCATGACTTTCCCCAGCTCCTTGGTGCTGATGCAGCCGTCCTCCGCATCTTGTACGAAAATGTCGAAAGCCGCTCTGAATTCTGGGAGATAAAGACCCGGGGAGGGGGGGGGGGGTTAAGAGGAGAAGATCGACTTATAAAATCGTTCAGAAGGAGATTTATACAAACGATATCTACAGATTTCCAGAAATGGTGCGTTAGACAGAAACACAACGTGATTGGTCGGGGAATTGGTAATGCGGCTCTCCCATTGGCTAGAGGCCCTTTGTATCTGAAGAGACACTCACCGTTTTTCTGTTCGTCCGTCAGTTGCTCAACCTGCAAAAGACAAAATAGGACTCAGAAAATATTGCAAAGTCAGGTTTTACCCCCCCCCCACTACACAATTCTACCATCGGGACTGAGGGGAGCACCCTGCCTGCCCCTCCCATCAGCCACAATCTGCCTCCTCCATTGCATAGAGAAGCACAGAGACCCAGTGATTACATCACTGGAAATAGAATAAAATAGGTAATGAAAATGGAAAGGGGGGGGGGGGGGCAAAGGCAAAATATAAGCATATTTAAACTGCAGCACCCTGTCCCCTGCCCCTCCCACCAGCCACGATCTGCCTGCATTGCATAGAGAAGTACAGAGACCCAATGATGACATCACTAGGACTAAAATAAGATCAGTGATGAAAATGGAAAGGATTTATTTTAAAAAAGTCATGGAGGGGGGAGTGGGAGGCAAAATATTAGCAGATTGAACTGCGGCACCCTACCTGCCCCTCCCACCTGCCACAATCTGCCTCCTCCATTGCATGGAGAAGCACAGAGACCCAGTGATGACATCACTGGGAATAAAAAAAAGGTATGTCATGAAAATGGAAAGGATTTATTTAAAAAAAACGTCATGGAGGGGGGAGGCAATAAATATAATTATTAATATATTTAGACGGTGACGGGACAGGAGAGCGCTAACAATGTGAAACGTGACCCGTCCGTGTTGCCCATGTCTAATCCGCACAGCTGTGCCCCATCCATTGTCATGCCAAGCCCGGCGTGCCGAGAGGGTCAGCGCTCTGCCGTGAATTCAGGATATGTTTGTCCACCATTAATACGCAGAGCCCAAACACGCTAATCCCTGGCGACCGCCTTCTATTCCTGGGCCCCGGAGAGGGATCAGCCCCGGTGGCTGCCTTCTATTCCTGGGCCCCGGAGAGGGATCAGCCCCGGTGGCTGCCTTCTATTCCTGGGCCCCGGAGAGGGATCAGCCCCGGTGGCTGCCTTCTATTCCTGGGCCCCGGAGAGGGATCAGCCCCGGTGGCTGCCTTCTATTCCTGGGCCCCGGAGAGGGATCAGCCCCGGTGGCTGCCTTCTATTCCTGGGCCCCGGAGAGGGTCAGGACTGATAACGGCGATGGCATGTCACCTTCCTCCTCTTATCTCTGTACTGCGCTCTGGTCTCTGCCACCGATATCAGTTCTGTGATAGAAGCCGCCAGGCTGGGACTTATATATAGACCTGGCGCTGATGGGATTGCCTTATGTAGACATGGGGGCCCCATGAGAAATCTGTACCTGGTGTACTAAGGGCCACATCAGACATGGGGGCCCTGCGAGAAATCTATACCTGGTGTACTAAGGGCCACATCAGACATGGGGGCCCTGCGAGAAATCTGTACCTGGTGTACTAAGGGCCACATGAGACATGGGGGCCCCGCTACTGACAGAAATCTGTACCTGATATACCAGAGGGAGAGAGGGAGGGAGAAAAAGGGGGAAAAGGGGGGGGGGAGAGAGATAGAAGAGAGAGAGAAGGGGGGGGAGAGAGATAGAAGAGAGAGAGAAGGGGGGGGGGGGAAGGAGATATAGGGAGAGAGAAGAGAGAGAGGGGGAGAGAGTTATCCCCTCATGTGATGACAGGTTAGGGGAGGGGGGTAAAGAGAGAGGGAGGGGGGAGAGGGAGAGAGAGAGAGAAAGAGGGGGAGAGAGCGGGAGGGGGAAAGGGAGAGGGGGAGAAGAGGAGAGGAGGGAATGAGAGGAGATCAGACTCGGGTAGTTGGTTCAAATCCCAACCATGGCACCACCTGCCTGGAGTTTGCATGTTCTCCCTGTGCCTGTGTGGGTTTCCTCCGTGTATTCCTGTTTCCTCCCACACTCCAAAAACACATGTTGTTAATTGGCTCCTGTCTAAACAAACTGGCCCTAATGTGTGAATGTGAGTTCGGGACTTTGGATTGTACGCTCCTCGGGGGCGGGGACTGATGTGAATGTACAATATATATGTGAAGTGCTGCGTAAATTGATGGCGCTATATAAGTACCTGAAATAATAAATAAGAGAAGACAAAGAGAGGAGAAAAGAGGATGGGAGAGGAGAGGTGAAGAGAGGAGTGGTGAGGATGGGAGAGGATGAAGAGAGGAGAGGAAAGGTGAGGAGAGGAGGAGGAGAGGTGAGGAGAGGAGAGGTGATGAAAGGAGAGGAGAGATGATGAGAGGAGAGGTGGAAGAGAGGAGTGGTGAGCAGAGGAGAAAAGAGAGGACAAGAGAGGAGATGTGAGGAGAGGAGAGGAGGAAGACAGAAGTGGTGAGAAGAGGAGAGGAGAGGAGAAAGAGAGGAGAGGGCAGGAGAGGAGAAAAGAGAGGACAGGAGAGGGGAGGAGAGGAGAGGAGAGGAGGGGAGGAGAGAAAAGAGGAAGGAAAGAAGACAGGATAAATAGGAAGAGTGAGGGAGAGAAATGAGAGGGGGAGGAAGGGGGCAGAGAGAAAAGAAGAGAGCAAAATAAAAGAGAAAGATGAGACATAGAAAGAGAGGGGCGAGAGGGAAAGGAGAGCGGGTCAGTTGAGTGAGACGGAGGGTTGGGGGGGGAGGGGGGTACAGAGAGATATAAAGAGAAGAGATGTAATGATGGGAGGATGGCGGGGAGGAAGGACGATGGCAGACAGTCCAATGAAGGTCACACATCAGCCGTCAGTTCTGGAATGGGACCACCAAGAAATAATCCGAAGCCTGTGAACTATGTTAATCCGGCTGATCTGTGGATGGCGCGGTTGTATGATGGGACAGGTGGAGGATAAGCCATTGTTCCATTGGTCGGATTCTATATATAGGAGCCCAGACAATGCCTCCACCCCCCACAATGCTCGGCCTGGTGAATGCTCGTGGAGGAATCGTTCACATATTGGAGATGATAAAACATGAGGTCGTCCCTTGCTGGGCCCGTCCATCGACTGATATCTCTTGGATCCTCGCACACTAGTTGTCCATCTTTGTTCCACATTGGCGCCCGATTTCCGGATGGTAGAAGCTTCGTGAAGACACATTGGCGTCCCATTGCCGGATGGTAGAAGCTTCGTGAAGACACATTGGCGCCCCATTGCCGGGTGGTAGAAGCTTCGTGAAGACACATTGGCGCCCCATTGCCGGGTGGTAGAAGCTTCGTGAAGACACATTGGCGTCCCATTGCCTGGTGGTAGAAGCTTCGTGAAGACACATTGGCGCCCCATGGCCGGATGGTAGAAGCTTCGTGAAGACACATTGGCGTCCCATTGCCAGGTGGTAGAAGCTTCGTGAAGACACATTGGCGCCCCATTGCCGGATGGTAGAAGCTTCATGAAGACAATTTGGCTCCCCATGGCCGGATGGTAGAAGCTTCGTGAAGACACATTGGCGCCCCATTGCCGGATAGTAGAAGCTTCGTGAAGACACATTGGCGCCCCATTGCCGGATGGTAGAAGCTTCGTGAAGACACATTGGCGCCCCATTGCCGTGTGGTAGAAGCTTCGTGAAGACACATTGGTGTCCCATTGCCGGGTGGTAGAAGCTTCGTGAAGACACATTGGCGCCCCATTGCCGGATGGTAAAAGCTTCATGAAGACACATTGGCGCCCCATTGCTGGATAGTAGAAGCTTCGTGAAGACACATTGGCGCCCCATTGCTGGATAGTAGAAGCTTCGTGAAGACACATTGGCGCCCCATTGCCGGATGATAGAAGCTTCGTGAAGACACATTGGCGCCCCATTGCCGGGTGGTAGAAGCTTCGTGAAGACACATTGGCGCCCCATTGCCGGGTGGTAGAAGCTTCGTGAAGACACATTGGCGCCCCATTGCCGGATGGTAGAAGCTTCATGAAGACACATTGGCGCCCCATTGCCGGGTGGTAGAAGCTTCGTGAAGACACATTGACACCCCATTGCCGGGTGGTAGAAGCTTCGTGAAGACACATTGGCGCCTCATTGCCGGGTGGTAGAAGCTTCATGAAGACACATTGGCGCCCCATTGCCGGGTGGTAGAAGCTTCGTGAAGACACATTGGTGTCCCATTGCCGGGTGGTAGAAGCTTCGTGAAGACACATTGGCACCCCATTGCTGGATAGTAGAAGCTTCGTGAAGACACATTGGCGCCCCATTGCTGGATAGTAGAAGCTTCGTAAAGACACATTGGCGCCCCATTTCTGGAGATGTATGGAACACAGAATAATGCAGGGCTACAGAAATATCATTTGGGGTGTGTTCAAAGATATGGTCAAGCCCCACCCACAAATTCCCCATGGTGACTGTAATGGAAGGGTTGTCCTGGACCCCCAGCATTGCCCTGGACCGCCAGCTGTTGGAATTGTCCACCGGAACCCGAAAAGTTAGTAAAACCGGGCTACTTGTGTTACTACCCTAAACTCCACCTGGAAATGAATTGTTCCTGTTGGGTGATGTTGGTCTTTAAATAGCCTCTTCCTGCAGCACTGTCACGGAGAGCTCCGTTCCCTTATGTGGTATCTAGTACAAGGAGTGAACGACATTTTTCCATCACTTCAAGGGATAGTAAGCCGGCCTGGGCAAGGGGTGGGCAGGAGGGGAGCAGCAGTTTAATGTAGGGATGGGGGCACCATGTGGTGAGCTCATCCTGATACAAGGCTGACAGGAGTAGTGACGGCGGTATCAGTACTCCTGTCAGCAGCCCAGCGCTGGTAACGTCCAGGAGAGAGCAGGGAGGAGGTGCAGGTTGTGTTCTCTCTCCTCTTCTCCTTCCTGTCAGAGCAGCTCTCCTGTATTAAGAGGCCAGAAGCAGTGAGTATAGAAATACAGGAGCGGCAGGGGCCTGGGGAGCTGGGGGTGGTGGGGGGTGACCAATTTTAGTAGCAGCAGTGGGGGCCAGGGGGCTCCCAATTTTAGTGGCGGGGGCAAGGGCCATGGGGGAAGGTGCTGTTAGTGGCTGTGGGCAACAGGGTCGGACTGACAACTCATGGGACCCCCGGGCAATAGGGGATCATGGGGCCCCTGTGTCCTTGCCCAAAATCAAAAAAGCCTATGAAAAAGGTACCAGGGGCATCTCATGGGGCCCCCTACTGACCCCGGGCCCTCAGGCAGTGCCCGAGTTTCCAAATGGTCAGTCCGCCCCTGGTGGGCACCCAATTTTTGTGGTGGCAGGGTGTTGGTGGTAGGGGTGCCCAGTTTAAATGGCAGGGGCTGGGGGGGATGTGTTGGTGGTGGGAGCCCAGTTTTATTGGCAGCAGCAGGGGTCTGGGGGTGCTGTTGGTGGTGGGGGGCGCCTAATTTTAGTGGCGTTGGCTGGGGCCAAGAGGGGGGTGCTGGTAGTGGCTGAGAGTGCACAATTTTTGTGGGGGTGGGGTGCAGGTGGTGGGGACGCCCAATTTTAGTGGTGGGGGCTGGGGGATGTGTTGGTGGTGGTGGTGGGGTGCCCATTTTTAGTGGGGCTGGAGGGGCCAGGGCGGGTGCTGGTGGTGGCTGTGGGCACCCAATTTTTGTGGAGGCAGGGTGTAGGTTGTAGGGGCACCCAGTTTTAGTGGCAGGGGCTGGGGGGATATGTTGGTGGTGGTGGGGAGCCCATTTTTAGTGGGGCTGGGGCGGTTCTGGTGGTGGGTGTCCAACTTTAGCGGCAGCAGCAGGGGCTTGGGGCGCTAGCGGTGGTGGGGGTGCCCAATTTCATTAGCAGCACTGGGGGCTGGGGGGGTGTTGATGGTAGTGGGGGGCACTCAATTTTAGTGGCAGCAACATGGGCCAGGGGGGGAGGGGTGTTGTGGTGGTGGTGGGGGAGTAGCCCAATATTAGTGTTGCCTAGGCACACAGTACACATTAAAAAAGCGCATAAATGTCATTTGGGTGCAACGTTGCATGACCCCGCAATTGTCAGTAACGCAACGCCGTATCACAAAAAATGGCCTGGTCTGGAAGGGGGGGGAATCCTCCGGAGGGCGAGGGGGGGGAATCCTCTGGAGGGGAGGGGGAAATCCTCCGGAGGGCGAGGGGGGGGGAATCCTCTGGAGGGGAGGGGGAAATCCTCTGGAGGGCGAGGGGGGGGAATCCTCCGGAGGGCGAGGGGGGGGAATCCTCTGGAGGGGGGGGGAATCCTCCGGAGGGGAGGGGGGGGGAATCCTCCGGAGGGGAGGGGGGAATCCTCCGGAGGGCGAGGGGGGGGAATCCTCTGGAGGGGAGGGGGAAATCCTCTGGAGGGCGAGGGGGGGGAATCCTCTGGAGGGGAGGGGGAAATCCTCCGGAGGGCGAGGGGGGGAATCCTCTGGAGGGGGGGGGATCATCCGGAGGGCGAGGGGGGGGAATCTTCTGGAGGGGGGGGGAATCCTCTGGAGGGCGAGGGGGGGGAATCCTCTGGAGGGTGAGGGGGGGGGAATCCTCCGGAGGGGAGGGGGGAATCCTCCGGAGGGCGAGGGGTTAAACACATTCATTGTAATTACAATATATAATGAGATGTGAATGTACAGTATATATAGCGCTGCGCAAATGATCGGCGCTCTACAAATGTCATCAATATAAAAATTAATCAATCGATTAATAAATCGACGGTTGTTTCCAACCACAGCGCCGACATAAAGCAGCACAGAAAACTTTTCTCGATCCGACCGATTTTCCGGCGGTTTTTGTTCAGAAATGACATTCGTTTTCAAAAGCAAGCAAAATTTTCAAACAAAATCTGTTCGCTCATCAAACGGACGAAGAACTTTCATACAAATATTTGTACAAATATTCTCGTCTGAAAATTGATACCTGTGTGGCCGGCGTGAGACACTTAGCAGCAGCGGCGCGCTTTTTGTGTCACCTGTCGTGACGGGGTTAAAAAAAAACAAAAAATAGTACAAAAACAGCAAATAATCTCTACTATAAAGGGGTTATACTGTGTATATATATATAAAGAGAAATAAATCAATAAAAAAAATAAAAATATATATATATGTATATGATTTATTTAAATTTTTTTATTTTATTTATGATTTATTTAATTCTTTATTTTATTAATATATATAATTTATTTTAGTTTTTATTTTATTTATATATATATATATTTTTTTTTTATTGGTTTCTCTTTATATATATATATATTTTTTTTTTTTTTTATTGATTTCTCTTTATATATATATATTTTTTTTTTTATTGATTTCTCTTTATATATATATTTTTTTTTTTTTTATTGATTTCTCTTTATATATATATATATTTTTTTTTTTATTGATTTCTCTTTATATATATATATATACACTGAAATGTATGAACAGTTACTGAGCTGTATTTCCTGACATGTAGACAAGTAATGCAGCCGACTAATCGATCTATGACAATAGTTGACAGTTACATCGATCATTTGTTTCGTACTGTCGCTAACGTCATTTTATTTATATTTCCGTCCGCTGTGTAGCGATTATATGGGATCCGCCGTTTTATTTATTTTCATCTGAGATCCTTTTATATCTCTTCTTATTGGAGGATAGCGGAGCGGACAGAGAATTTTCAGATGAATATTTGCACACGTATTCTCGTCTGAAAATCAATACCTGTGTGGCCGGCAGGGGCGGACTGACCATTTGGAAACTTGGGCACTGGAATTGGAAACTCGGGCACTGCCTGAGGGCCCGGGGTCAGTAGGGGGCCCCATGTGATGCCCTTGGTACCTTTTTCATAGGCTTTTTTGAATTTGGGCAAGGACACAGGGGCCCCATGATCTCCTATTGCCCGGGGGCCCCATGAGTTGTCAGTCTGCCCCTGGTAGCTGGTGTGAGACACTTAGCAGCAGCAGCGGCGCGCTTTTTGTGTCACCTGTCATGATGGGGTTAAAAAAAAAACCAAAAAGTAGTACAAAAACAGCAAATAATCTCTATTATAAAGGGGTTTTTCTGTGTATATATATATGATTTATTTATTTTATTTTATTTATATATATGATTTATTTTTTTTATTTTATTTATATATATGATTTATTTAATTCTTTATTTTAATAATATGCATAATTTATTTTAGTTTTTATTTTATTTATATATTTTTTTTTTCTTTCTTTTTTTTTATTGATTTATTTTACTTTTTATATATATATATACACACTGAAATGTATGAACGGTTACTGAGCTGTATTTCCTGACATGTACACAAGTAATGCAGCCGACTAATCGATCTATGACAATAGTTGACAGTTACGTCGATCATTTGTTTCGTACTGTCGATGACGTCATTTTATTTATATTTCCGTGCGCTGTGTAGCGATTATATGGGATCCGCCGTTTTATTTATTTTCATTTGAGATCCTTTTATATCTCTTCTTATTGGAGGATAGCGAAGCGGACAGAGAATTGTCAGATGAATATTTGCACAAATATTGTCGTCTGAAAATCGATGCGTGTGTGGCCGGCGTGAGACGTTTAGCAGCGGCGCGCGTTCTGTGTCACCTGTCATGATGGGGTTAAAAAAAAAACCTATAAAAATGACTTAAATAACTTTATAAATAAATACATAAATAAATGAGGTTATAAGTAAATAATGACATCAATCAATGCAGGAAATCATTCGCTGAGCGCAACACGGGAGTCCTCAGTAGGGAGATCCCTCCAAGGAGGGAGCGAGACTCACCGCAGCTTTGTAGATGTCATCCATGGCGGTGTTGGAGGCGAGGAGTTCGGTGAGTTCGGCGAGGAGTTCAACGAGGACTGCGGCAAGGAGTGCGATGTGGAGTTCAGCGAAGAGTTCGGTGAGGAGCTCAGAGAGGAGTTCGGTGAGGAGCTCAGAGAGGAGTTCGGTGAGGAGCTCAGAGAGGAGTTCGGTGAGGAGTTCGGTGAGGAGCTCAGAGAGGAGTTCGGTGAGGAGTTCAGCGAAGAGTTCGGTGAGGAGTTCGGTGAGGAGCTCAGAGAGGAGTTCGGTGAGGAGTTCAGAGAGGAGTTCGGTGAGGAGTTTGGTGAGGAGCTCAGAGAGGAGTTCGGTGAGGAGCTCAGAGAGGAGTTCGGTGAGGAGCTCGGAAATGAGTTTGGAGACCCCGGGACAGGCGGCAGTGGGATGACAATAGGGGGGCGGAGCTTAGTGACAAAGCTGGGTGACATGTCGGCTGATCAGGGAGATCTCGGCTCCTTATTGGGAAGAACAGACGACTAAACCCAACGCCTCGGCTCGGCTATTTATACTCGGCGGGGATTCTTCGGGTTCCTTTTTCTGAGCTGGGAAAACCTCCCCCCCCCCCCTACAGAAGGTCCATTGAAGCTACAGACGTCCAATGTGGCCACACACCTCACAATCTGATTGTACAATCTTTTCAGCGCGCTCACCCTTGGCAATGTGTTACTGCATTGCGGAGCCGCTCACTGGACACCCCACCTACAATTTGTGATGGAGACAGGTGATGTAAGGGGGGCACTCTGATGGGGACAGGTGATGTAAGGGGGGCTCTGATGGGGACAGTTGATGTAAGGGGGCACTCTGATGGGACAGTTGATGTAAGGGGGCACTCTGATGGGACAGTTGATGTAAGGGGGCACTCTGATGGGACAGTTGATGTAAGGGGACACTCTGATGGGACAGTTGATGTAAGGGGGCTCTGATGGGGGCAGTTGATGTAAGGGGGCACTCTGATGGGACAGTTGATGTAAGGGGGCTCTGATGGGGACAGGTGATGTAAGGGGCACTCTGATGGGACAGTTGATGTAAGGGGGCTCTGATGGGGGCAGTTGATGTAAGGGGGCACTCTGATGGGACAGTTGATGTAAGGGGGCACTCTGATGGGACAGTTGATGTAAGGGGGCACTCTGATGGGACAGTTGATGTAAGGGGCACTCTGATGGGGGCAGTTGATGTAAGGGGGCACTCTGATGGGACAATTGATGTAAGGGGGCACTCTGATGGGACAGTTGATGTAAGGGGCACTCTGATGGGGGCAGGTGATGTAAGGGGCACTCTGATGGGACAGTTGATGTAAGGGGGCACTCTGATGGGACAGTTGATGTAAGGGGGCACTCTGATGGGACAGTTGATGTAAGGGGGCACTCTGATGGGGACAGGTGATGTAAGGGGGGCACTCTGATGGGGACAGGTGATGTAAGGGGGGCTCTGATGGGGACAGGTGATGTAAGGGGGGCACTCTGATGGGGACAGGTGATGTAAGGGGGGCTCTGATGGGGACAGGTGATGTAAGGGGGGCACTCTGATGGGGACAGGTGATGTAAGGGGGCACTCTGATGGGGACAGGTGATGTAGGGGTGCACTCTGATGGGGACAGTTGATGTAAGGGGGGCTCTGATGGGGACAGTTGATGTAAGGGGGCACTCTGATGGGACAGTTGATGTAAGGGGGCACTCTAATGGGGACAGGTGATGTAAGGGGCACTCTGATGGGGGCAGTTGATGTAAGGGGGGCTCTGATGGGGACAGTTGATGTAAGGGGGGCTCTGATGGGGACAGGTGATGTAAGGGGGCACTCTGATGGGGACAGTTGATGTAAGGGGGCACTCTGATGGGACAGTTGATGTAAGGGGGCACTCTGATGGGACAGTTGATGTAAGGGGGCACTCTGATGGGACAGTTGATGTAAGGGGGCACTCTGATGGGACAGTTGATGTAAGGGGGCACTCTGATGGGGACAGGTGATGTAAGGGGGGCTCTGATGGGGACAGGTGATGTAAGGGGGGCACTCTGATGGGGACAGGTGATGTAAGGGGGGCTCTGATGGGGACAGGTGATGTAAGGGGGGCACTCTGATGGGGACAGGTGATGTAAGGGGGCACTCTGATGGGGACAGGTGATGTAAGGGTGCACTCTGATGGGGACAGTTGATGTAAGGGGGGCTCTGATGGGGACAGTTGATGTAAGGGGGCACTCTGATGGGGACAGGTGATGTAAGGGGCACTCTGATGGGACAGTTGATGTAAGGAGGCACTCTGATGGGGACAGGTGATGTAAGGGGGGCACTCTGATGGGGACAGTTGATGTAAGGGGGGCACTCTGATGGGGACAGGTGATGTAAGGGGGCACTCTGATGGGGACAGGTGATGTAAGGGGCACTCTGATGGGGGCAGTTGATGTAAGGGGGGCTCTGATGGGGACAGTTGATGTAAGGGGGAACTCTGATGGGGGCAGGTGATGTAAGGGAGCACTCTATTGGGACAGTTGATGTAAGGGGGCACTCTGATGGGGACAGGTGATGTAAGGGGGCACTCTGATGGGGGCAGTTGATGTAAGGGGGCACTCTGATGGGACAGTTGATGTAAGGGGGCACTCTGATGGGGACAGGTGATGTAAGGGGCACTCTGATGGGGACAGGTGATGTAAGGGGGCTCTGATGGGGACAGGTGATGTAAGGGGCACTCTGATGGGGGCAGTTGATGTAAGGGGGCACTCTGATGGGGACAGGTGATGTAAGGGGGCTCTGATGGGGACAGGTGATGTAAGGGGCACTCTGATGGGGGCAGTTGATGTAAGGGGGCACTCTGATGGGACAGTTGATGTAAGGGGGCTCTGATGGGGACAGGTGATGTAAGGGGCACTCTGATGGGGACAGGTGATGTAAGGGGGCACTCTGATGGGGGCAGTTGATGTAAGGGGGCACTCTGATGGGACAGTTGATGTAAGGGGGCTCTGATGGGGACAGGTGATGTAAGGGGCACTCTGATGGGGGCAGTTGATGTAAGGGGGCACTCTGATGGGACAGTTGATGTAAGGGGGCTCTGATGGGGACAGGTGATGTAAGGGGCACTCTGATGGGGACAGGTGATGTAAGGGGGCACTCTGATGGGGGCAGTTGATGTAAGGGGGCACTCTGATGGGACAGGTGATGTAAGGGGCACTCTGATGGGGGCAGTTGATGTAAGGGGGCACTCTGATGGGGACAGGTGATGTAAGGGGGCTCTGATGGGGACAGGTGATGTAAGGGGCACTCTGATGGGGGCAGTTGATGTAAGGGGGCACTCTGATGGGACAGTTGATGTAAGGGGGCTCTGATGGGGACAGGTGATGTAAGGGGCACTCTGATGGGGGCAGTTGATGTAAGGGGGCACTCTGATGGGACAGTTGATGTAAGGGGGCACTCTGATGGGACAGTTGATGTAAGGGGCACTCTGATGGGGGCAGGTGATGTAAGGGGCACTCTGATGGGGACAGTTGATGTAAGGGGGCACTCTGATGGGACAGTTGATGTAAGGGGGCTCTGATGGGGGCAGGTGATGTAAGGGGGCACTCTGATGGGACAGTTGATGTAAGGGGGCACTCTGATGGGACAGTTGATGTAAGGGGGCACTCTGATGGGACAGTTGATGTAAGGGGGCACTCTGATGGGACAGTTGATGTAAGGGGGCACTCTGATGGGGACAGGTGATGTAAGGGGGGCTCTGATGGGGACAGGTGATGTAAGGGGGGCACTCTGATGGGGACAGGTGATGTAAGGGGGGCTCTGATGGGGACAGGTGATGTAAGGGGGGCACTCTGATGGGGACAGGTGATGTAAGGGGGCACTCTGATGGGGACAGGTGATGTAGGGGTGCACTCTGATGGGGACAGTTGATGTAAGGGGGGCTCTGATGGGGACAGTTGATGTAAGGGGGCACTCTGATGGGACAGTTGATGTAAGGGGGCACTCTAATGGGGACAGGTGATGTAAGGGGCACTCTGATGGGGGCAGTTGATGTAAGGGGGGCTCTGATGGGGACAGTTGATGTAAGGGGGAACTCTGATGGGGGCAGGTGATGTAAGGGGGCACTCTGATGGGACAGTTGATGTAAGGGGGCACTCTGATGGGGACAGGTGATGTAAGGGGGCACTCTGATGGGGGCAGTTGATGTAAGGGGGCACTCTGATGGGACAGTTGATGTAAGGGGGCACTCTGATGGGGACAGGTGATGTAAGGGGCACTCTGATGGGGGCAGTTGATGTAAGGGGGCACTCTGATGGGGACAGGTGATGTAAGGGGGCTCTGATGGGGACAGGTGATGTAAGGGGCACTCTGATGGGGGCAGTTGATGTAAGGGGGCACTCTGATGGGACAGTTGATGTAAGGGGGCTCTGATGGGGACAGGTGATGTAAGGGGCACTCTGATGGGGGCAGTTGATGTAAGGGGGCACTCTGATGGGACAGTTGATGTAAGGGGGCACTCTGATGGGACAGTTGATGTAAGGGGCACTCTGATGGGGGCAGGTGATGTAAGGGGCACTCTGATGGGGACAGTTGATGTAAGGGGCACTCTGATGGGACAGTTGATGTAAGGGGGCACTCTGATGGGACAGTTGATGTAAGGGGGCACTCTGATGGGACAGTTGATGTAAGGGGGCACTCTGATGGGGACAGTTGATGTAATGGGGCACTCTGATGGGACAGTTGATGTAAGGGGGCACTCTGATGGGGACAGTTGATGTAAGGGGGCTCTGATGGGGACAGTTGATGTAAGGGGGAACTCTGATGGGACAGTTGATGTAAGGGGGCACTCTGATGGGGACAGTTGATGTAAGGGGGCACTCTGATGGGGACAGTGGATGTAAGGGGCACTCTGATAGGACAGTTGATGTAAGGGGCACTCTGATGGGGGCAGGTGATGTAAGGGGGCACTCTGATGGGGACAGGTGATGTAAGGGGGCACTCTGATGGGGACAGGTGATGTAAGGGGGCACTCTGATGGGGGCAGGTGATGTAATGGGACACTCTGATGGGGACAGTTGATGTAAGGGGGCACTCTGATGGGGGCAGTTGATGTAAGGGGGGCGCTCTGATGGGGGCAGGTGATGTAAGGGGGCACTCTGATGGGGGCAGTTGATGTAAGGGGGCTCTGATGGGGGCAGGTGATGTAAGGGGGCACTCTGATGGGACAGTTGATGTAAGGGGCACTCTGATGGGACAGGTGATGTAAGGGGGCACTCTGATGGGACAGTTGATGTAAGGGGGCTCTGATGGGGACAGGTGATGTAAGGGGCACTCTGATGGGGACAGGTGATGTAAGGGGGCACTCTGATGGGGGCAGTTGATGTAAGGGGGCACTCTGATGGGACAGGTGATGTAAGGGGCACTCTGATGGGGGCAGTTGATGTAAGGGGGCACTCTGATGGGGACAGGTGATGTAAGGGGGCTCTGATGGGGACAGGTGATGTAAGGGGCACTCTGATGGGGGCAGTTGATGTAAGGGGGCACTCTGATGGGACAGTTGATGTAAGGGGGCTCTGATGGGGACAGGTGATGTAAGGGGCACTCTGATGGGGGCAGTTGATGTAAGGGGGCACTCTGATGGGACAGTTGATGTAAGGGGGCACTCTGATGGGACAGTTGATGTAAGGGGCACTCTGATGGGGGCAGGTGATGTAAGGGGCACTCTGATGGGGACAGTTGATGTAAGGGGGCACTCTGATGGGACAGTTGATGTAAGGGGGCTCTGATGGGGGCAGGTGATGTAAGGGGGCACTCTGATGGGACAGTTGATGTAAGGGGGCACTCTGATGGGACAGTTGATGTAAGGGGGCACTCTGATGGGACAGTTGATGTAAGGGGGCACTCTGATGGGACAGTTGATGTAAGGGGGCACTCTGATGGGGACAGGTGATGTAAGGGGGGCTCTGATGGGGACAGGTGATGTAAGGGGGGCACTCTGATGGGGACAGGTGATGTAAGGGGGGCTCTGATGGGGACAGGTGATGTAAGGGGGGCACTCTGATGGGGACAGGTGATGTAAGGGGGCACTCTGATGGGGACAGGTGATGTAGGGGTGCACTCTGATGGGGACAGTTGATGTAAGGGGGGCTCTGATGGGGACAGTTGATGTAAGGGGGCACTCTGATGGGACAGTTGATGTAAGGGGGCACTCTAATGGGGACAGGTGATGTAAGGGGCACTCTGATGGGGGCAGTTGATGTAAGGGGGGCTCTGATGGGGACAGTTGATGTAAGGGGGAACTCTGATGGGGGCAGGTGATGTAAGGGGGCACTCTGATGGGACAGTTGATGTAAGGGGGCACTCTGATGGGGACAGGTGATGTAAGGGGGCACTCTGATGGGGGCAGTTGATGTAAGGGGGCACTCTGATGGGACAGTTGATGTAAGGGGGCACTCTGATGGGGACAGGTGATGTAAGGGGCACTCTGATGGGGGCAGTTGATGTAAGGGGGCACTCTGATGGGGACAGGTGATGTAAGGGGGCTCTGATGGGGACAGGTGATGTAAGGGGCACTCTGATGGGGGCAGTTGATGTAAGGGGCACTCTGATGGGACAGTTGATGTAAGGGGGCTCTGATGGGGACAGGTGATGTAAGGGGCACTCTGATGGGGGCAGTTGATGTAAGGGGGCACTCTGATGGGACAGTTGATGTAAGGGGGCACTCTGATGGGACAGTTGATGTAAGGGGCACTCTGATGGGGGCAGGTGATGTAAGGGGCACTCTGATGGGGACAGTTGATGTAAGGGGGCTCTGATGGGGGCAGGTGATGTAAGGGGGCACTCTGATGGGACAGTTGATGTAAGGGGCACTCTGATGGGACAGGTGATGTAAGGGGGCACTCTGATGGGACAGTTGATGTAAGGGGGCTCTGATGGGGACAGGTGATGTAAGGGGCACTCTGATGGGGACAGGTGATGTAAGGGGGCACTCTGATGGGGGCAGTTGATGTAAGGGGGCACTCTGATGGGACAGGTGATGTAAGGGGCACTCTGATGGGGGCAGTTGATGTAAGGGGGCACTCTGATGGGGACAGGTGATGTAAGGGGGCTCTGATGGGGACAGGTGATGTAAGGGGCACTCTGATGGGGGCAGTTGATGTAAGGGGCACTCTGATGGGACAGTTGATGTAAGGGGGCTCTGATGGGGACAGGTGATGTAAGGGGCACTCTGATGGGGGCAGTTGATGTAAGGGGGCACTCTGATGGGACTGTTGATGTAAGGGGCACTCTGATGGGACAGTTGATGTAAGGGGCACTCTGATGGGGGCAGGTGATGTAAGGGGCACTCTGATGGGACAGTTGATGTAAGGGGGCACTCTGATGGGACAGTTGATGTAAGGGGGCTCTGATGGGGGCAGGTGATGTAAGGGGGCACTCTGATGGGAACAGTTGATGTAAGGGGGCACTCTGATGGGACAGTTGATGTAAGGGGGGCACTCTGATGGGACAGTTGATGTAAGGGGGCACTCTGATGGGACAGTTGATGTAAGGGGGCACTCTGATGGGGACAGGTGATGTAAGGGGGGCTCTGATGGGGACAGGTGATGTAAGGGGGGCACTCTGATGGGGACAGGTGATGTAAGGGGGGCTCTGATGGGGACAGGTGATGTAAGGGGGGCACTCTGATGGGGACAGGTGATGTAAGGGGGCACTCTGATGGGGACAGGTGATGTAGGGGTGCACTCTGATGGGGACAGTTGATGTAAGGGGGGCTCTGATGGGGACAGTTGATGTAAGGGGCACTCTGATGGGGACAGTTGATGTAAGGGGGCACTCTAATGGGGACAGGTGATGTAAGGGGCACTCTGATGGGGGCAGTTGATGTAAGGGGGGCTCTGATGGGGACAGTTGATGTAAGGGGGAACTCTGATGGGGGCAGGTGATGTAAGGGGGCACTCTGATGGGACAGTTGATGTAAGGGGGCACTCTGATGGGGACAGGTGATGTAAGGGGCACTCTGATGGGGGCAGTTGATGTTAAGGGGGCACTCTGATGGGACAGTTGATGTAAGGGGGCACTCTGATGGGGACAGGTGATGTAAGGGGCACTCTGATGGGGGCAGTTGATGTAAGGGGGCACTCTGATGGGGACAGGTGTGTAAGGGGGCTCTGATGGGGACAGGTGATGTAAGGGGCACTCTGATGGGGGCAGTTGATGTAAGGGGGCACTCTGATGGGACAGTTGATGTAAGGGGGCTCTGATGGGGACAGGTGATGTAAGGGGCACTCTGATGGGGGCAGTTGATGTAAGGGGGCACTCTGATGGGACAGTTGATGTAAGGGGCACTCTGATGGGACAGTTGATGTAAGGGGCACTCTGATGGGGGCAGGTGATGTAAGGGGCACTCTGATGGGGACAGTGATGTAAGGGGCACTCTGATGGGGACAGTTGATGTAAGGGGGCACTCTGATGGGACAGTGATGTAAGGGGGCACTCTGATGGGACAGTTGATGTAAGGGGGCACTCTGATGGGGACAGTTGATGTAATGGGGCACTCTGATGGGACAGTTGATGTAAGGGGGCACTCTGATGGGGACAGTTGATGTAAGGGGGCTCTGATGGGGACAGTTGATGTAGGGGGAACTCTGATGGGACAGTTGATGTAAGGGGGCACTCTGATGGGGACAGTTGATGTAAGGGGGCACTCTGATGGGGACAGTGGATGTAAGGGGCACTCTGATAGAACAGTTGATGTAAGGGGCACTCTGATGGGGGCAGGTGATGTAAGGGGGCACTCTGATGGGGACAGGTTGATGTAAGGGGGCACTCTGATGGGGACAGGTGATGTAAGGGGGCACTCTGATGGGGCAGGTGATGTAATGGGACACTCTGATGGGGACAGTTGATGTAAGGGGGCACTCTGATGGGGGCAGTTGATGTAAGGGGGGCGCTCTGATGGGGGCAGGTGATGTAAGGGGGCACTCTGATGGGGGCAGTTGATGTAAGGGGGGCGCTCTGATAGGGGCAGGTGATGTAAAGGGGCACTCTGATGGGGGCAGTTGATGTAAGGGGGCACTCTGATGGGGGCAGGTGATGTAAGGGGGCACTCTGATGGGGGCAGGTGATGTAAGGGGCACTCTGATGGGGACAGTGGATGTAAGGGGGCACTCTGATAGGGGGCGGTTGATATAAGGGGGCACTCTGATGGGGACGGTTGATGTAAGGGGCACTCTGATTGGGACATTTGATGTAATGGGGCACTCTGATGGGGGCAGTTGATGTAAGGGGCACTCTGATGGGGACGGTTGATGTAAGGGGGCACTCTGATGGGGACAGTTGATGTAATGGGGCGCTCTGATGGGGATGGTTGATGTAAGGGGCACTCTGATGGGGACAGTTGATGTAAGGGGGCACTCTGATGGGACAGTTGATGTAAGGGGGCACTCTGATGGGGGCAGTTGATGTAAGAGGGCACTCTGATGGGGGCAGTTGATGTAAGGGGCACTCTGATGGGGACAGTTGATGTAATGGGGCACTCTGATGGGGACAGGTGATGTAAGGGACACTCTGATGGGACAGTTGATGTAAGGGGGCACTCTGATGGGGACAGTTGATGTAAGGGGGCTCTGATGGGGGCAGGTGATGTAAGGGGGCACTCTGATGGGGGCAGTTGATGTAAGGGGGCACTCTGATTGGACAGTTGATGTAAGGGGGCACTCTGATGGGACAGTTGATGTAAGGGGGCACTCTGATGGGACAGTTGATGTAAGGGGGCACTCTGATGGGACAGTTGATGTAAGGGGGCACTCTGATTGGACAGTTGATGTAAGGGGGCACTCTGATGGGACAGTTGATGTAAGGGGCACTCTGATGGCTTCAAGGTTGGACGTGTTGTGCGGTCAGAGATGGTATTCTGCATACCTCGGGTGTAACAAGTGATTATTGGAGTTCTTGTTCCCTTTCTATCATCTCCAACCAGTCTGCCCATCCTCCTCTGACCTCAACAAGGCGTATACCTCCACACAACTGCCGCTCACTGGATATTTTCTCTTTTTCGGACCATTCTCTGTAACCCCGGAGATGACAAAAAAATCATCCGGACTTCCACCCATAATCATTTTTTTTTACACTTTTTTCCATCGCACGCGCCTTCTTACCGCTTTCGTGGTGCGTTTCTAACATGACACACAACTCAAACACCAAACCAGAAATGTACCACGGGGGCGTGTTTTCCATTCAGTGGGGAGGGGCGTTTTTGTGGCCTTTATTTTTTACTGCACTAAACCTGCACCAAAAATCAACGTCCTGCTGTTTCTCCTCCCCCACTCTCTAAGCTCCTTATGCAGCCGAGAACAGAAGGAAAAAGGTGTTTATATATTTATTGTATCTGTACGGAAATGTTCGGTGATGTCACCTGAATGCTATATGCAATGTGACCATAAGATGGCGACATCTCACCGAAGTGTACAGGAGGAGCCACAAATGCTGCAATCTGTAACCAGCAATATCTCCAAGATCCATCCATCCATGTCTCCATCCATCCATCCATGTCTCCATCCCTCCATCCATCCATCCATGTCTCCATCCATCCATCCACCCTTCCATGTCTCCATCCATCCATCCACCCTTCCATGTCTCCATCCATCCATCCCTCCATCCACCCATGTCTCCATCCATCCATCTATGTCTCCATCCATCCATCCATCCATCCATGCATCCATCCATGTCTCCATCCATCCATCCATCCTTCCATCCATACCTCCATCCATCCATCCATCCATGTCTCCATCCATCCATGTCCCCATCCATCCATTCATGTCACTATCCATCCATGTCTCCATCCTTCCACCCATCCATCCATCCATCTATGTCTCCATCCATCCATGTGTCCATCCATGTCTCCATCCTTCCACCCATCCATCCATCCATCTATGTCTCCCTCCATCCATCCATGCATCCATGTCTCCATCCATCCATCCATGCCTCATCTATCCATCCATCCCTCCTTCCATCCATCCATCCATGTCTCCATCCATCCATCCATCCATGCATCCATGTCTCCATCCATCCATGCCTCATCTATCCATCCTTCCATCCATCCATCCATGTGTCCATCCATCCATGCCTCCATCCATCAGTGTCTCCATCCATCCATGTGTCCATCCATCCATCCGTGTCTCCATCCATCCATGTGTCCATCCATCCCTCCATCCATCCATCCACCTATGTCTCCCTCCATCTATCCCTCCATCCATGTCTCCCTCCATCCATCCATCTATCCCTCCATCCAGCCCTCCATCCATCCATCCATGTCTCCATCCATGTCTCCATCCATCCCTCCCTCCATTCATCTATCCCTCCATCCGTCCATCCCTCCATCCATCTATCCCTCCATCCATCCATCCATGTCTCCATCCATCCATGTCTCCATCCACCCTTCCATCCCTCCATGTCTCCATCCATCCATCCATGTCTCCATCTATCCATCTCCCCATCCATCCATGTCTCCATCCATCCATCCATGTCTCCATCCATCCATCACTACACACCTCACCATAATGCAGTTCACAATTTTTTGTAAAGTATTTTAGTATTTTCTAATGTATTCTGTTCTATTCCAAATTCGCCTTTCAGAAGGCAGTTATATTCTTTCTATTCTATTCTGTTCCTTTATTTTCTCTTCTATTCTGTCCCCCCCCCCTCCCCCCCCCCCTTCTATTCTCTTCTTTTTTTTCTATTTCTTTACTTTCTGTTCTATTTTATTCTCTTCTTGTTTTCAAATTCGAATCGATTCAAATTTTTCCAAATTTCGATTCGTTTTAAAAATGTGTTACTGTTGTAATTCCGATACATCCGAATCTCCAAATGATGGAAAATTCGTCCAAATTTCGATTCGGAATGGATGCACATGTGTAGCAAAGAGGCTGCAGGTGATCAGCGGCCCCGAGGGAGGCAAAGCGCTGACAACAGGAAATGTCTTTGTTATAACGGCCAGTTGTAGAAAACTTACAGCGATTCGATGTGCCAGGGATTTATGGGGGTCGGTCCATCGCAGGGGCGGACTGACCATTTGGAAAACTCGGCACTGCCCAAGGGCCCGGGGTTAGTAGGGGGCCCCATGAGATGCCCTGGTACCTTTTTCATAGGCTTTTTTGAGTTTGGGCAAGGACACAGGGGCCCCATGATCCCCTATTGCCCGGGGGCCCCATGAGTTGTCAGTCCGCCCCTGGTCCATCGAGTATATTAAATCAACTATAGAGTAATAAGACGATGTCCAGCGGGACCCCGCCCCCCCCGCCCTCCAGCGGGACCCTGCCCCCCCCCGCCCTCCAGCGGGACCCCGCCCCCCCCCACCCCCGGGGGCTGAGGTGGAGAAGGAGAGGAGCGGGAAGCAATCCATTCCTGCAGACCGCTCGCCGCAGATGTCACTCACCAACAATGATCTGTGATTCCCTCCGAGGGGACCCTGCGGGACATTAGACACAGGAGTCTGGCCTGGAGACCCTCCAGGAGGAGGCTGAAAATCCAAATCAGGCTGAAAATCAGCGGAAAGCCACCTATGCCTGCTCATAGGACCAGGGGCGGACTGACAACTCATGGGGCCCCCGGGCAATAGGGGGATCGTGGGGCCCCTGTGTCCTTGCCCAAACTCAAAAAAAGCCTATGAAAAAGGTACCAGGGGCATCTCATGGGGCCCCCTACTGACCCCGGGCCCTCGGGCAGTGCCCGAGTTTCCAAATGGTCAGTCGCCCTTGCCTAGGACTCATCTATATATACACAGATATATATATACACTCCCCGCCACCTTGTCTGGTCCCCCTGCTCAATGGCTCGGTAACACGAATGGTTAATCAGCCAATCACACGGCAGAAACTCAATGAATTTAGGCATCTAGATGTGGTGAAGACGACTTGCTGAAGTTCAAACCGAATGGGGAAGAAAGGGGATTTAAGTGCCTTTGAACGTGGCATGGTTGTTGGTGCCAGATGGGCTGGTCTGAGTATTTCAATAACTGCTGATCTACTGGGATTTTCCCACACAACCAGGGGCGGACTGACCATTTGGAAACTCGGGCACCGCCCGAGAGCCCGGGGTCAGTAGGGGGCCCCATGAGATGCCCCTGGTACCTTTTTCATAGGCTTTTTTGAGTTTGGGCAAGGACACAGGGGCCTCATGATCCCCTATTGCCCAGGGGCCCCATGAGTTGTCAGTCCGCCCCTGCGCACAACCATTCTGGGCTTTTACAGAGAATGGTCCGAAAAAGAGAAAATATCCAGTGAGCATCAGTTGTGTGGAGGAAAATGCCTTGTTGAGGTCAGAGGTCAGAGGAGAATGGGCAGACTGGTTCCAGATGATAGAAAGGCAACAGTAACCGAACATCAGAATGGGGAAGAAAGGGGATTTAAGTGACTTTGAACGTGGCATGGTTGTTGGTGCCAGACGGGCCGGTCTGAGGATTTCACAAACTGCTGATCTCCTGGGATTTTCCCGCACAACCATCTCTAGGGTTTATAGAGAATGGGCTGAAAAAGATGGCAGCCACAACGGCCAGAAGAATTGTTCGGGATACAAAGAAAACCCCCCACGGGGAACCTCGGGTGGAATCCAGGCTGCTCTGGGAAAAGACAGTGTGGTTGTTTCAAGGAGCACAATACACCGAAAACTTGAACGAAAATGAGCTGCATGGAGGAGTTGCCAGAAAGAAGCCTTTGCTGAGCCAAAGCCACAAAAAAGCCCGGTGAGGCGTGTCAAGGTACATGAACTAAAATGAGCTGCATGGTGGAGTTGCCATAAAGAAGCAAAAAAACCCGGAGAGGCTTGTCAAGGTACTTGAACAAAAATTATCTGCATGGTCGAGTTGCTAGAAAGAAGCCTTTAGTGTGCCAATGTCATAAAAAAGCCCAGTGAGGCTTGTCAAGGTACATGAACAAAAATGAGGTGAATGGTGGAGTTGCCAAAAAGAAGCCTTTACTGCGCCAATGCCACACAGCACGGCGTTAATGTGCGCGTTACCGCAACATACAAATCTGAACATGCCGTTGCGTCACAAAGCTATCCTTGTATCCGTTTTTTGGGGGGTTTTTGTGTATTTTATTAAATATGTTTGCAACAGCAAGTGACGACAAAAGGAAAAACAATGGAGGGGGGGCGGGGTTGTATCATTGGCACAGGATCCACATATTTTCCTAATAGGTCATTTCCCTGGGCTAGGCGGTGCCCTCTAGTGGGGATAATGCAGTTGGTTTTTTTTTTTTCTGAATTGCCTCAAACAGGACAACATACTTCATTACTGCCACTAGATGGCACCGCTGATCCGAGGAAACAAACCTATGAGAGGAATTGCGAATTGCGGGGGGGGGGGAATTGATTAAAGCCACGCCCGCCGGTGACAGACAGACTCACGCCACGTTCTGATCCATCCTAGGTGTAGTCAAGCCTGAAAAATGGTCTCCAACCCCCCTCCCCCCCCCAAGGGCCAATTAAATCCCGCTTCACCCCACTTCGTTTTGCCTTCCCCATTGACCTCCATGAAAACGTTTCCGCAAATTGGCGCAATTTAGTGAAACAAAAAAAGTTGTTTTTCTTTACGCCATGGGCGTGGCCATTCAGGATTTTTCTATCTGAGCCGTTGTCCTATAGCATTGCCACTCGAACCAATGGCAGTAATGGTGGCGGGCGCCACGCTCTGATTGGCTGACTGTGCGAAGATCTCTGACACCTGTGGTCTGATCTCCGGTCTGCTCTCCGTGGTATGATCTCCGCGGTCTGATCTCGTGGTCTGATCTCGTGGTCTGATCTCCGCGGTCTGATCTCCGGTCTGAACTTGTGGTCTGATCTCTGGTCTGATCTCGTGGTCTGCTCTCTGCGGTATGATCTCCGCGGTCTGATCTCGTGGTCTGATCTCGTGGTCTGATCTCCGCGGTCTGATCTCCGGTCTGAACTTGTGGTCTGATCTCCGGTCTGCTCTCCGTGGTATGATCTCCGCGGTCTGATCTCGTGGTCTGATCTCGTGGTCTGATCTCCGCGGTCTGATCTCCGGTCTGAACTTGTGGTCTGATCTCTGGTCTGATCTCGTGGTCTGCTCTCTGCGGTATGATCTCCGCGGTCTGATCTCGTGGTCTGATCTCGTGGTCTGATCTTCGCGGTCTGATCTCCGGTCTGAACTTGTGGTCTGATCTCCGGTCTGATCTCGTGGTCTGATCTCCGTGGTCTGATCTCATGGTCTGATCTCCGTGGTCTGATCTCCGGTCTGATCTCGTGGTCTGCTCTCCGCGGTATGATCTCCATGGTCTGATCTCCGTGGTCTGATCTCCGGTCTGACCTCGTGGTCTGCTCTCCGCGGTATGATCTCCGTGGTCTGATCTCCGTGGTCTGATCTCGTGGTATGATCTCCGCGGTCTGATCTCCGTGTTCTGATCTCCGTGGTCTGATCTCCGTGGTCTGATCTTGTGGTGTGATCTCCGTGGGTGATATTTGCTCCCGGGGTGGACGGAGCTGTCTGCGCTATGGATGAGCCCCAGGAATGGGAGGAGTCAGTTGGATTTTTCATGGTAATTGCAGACAACCTAATGAGACCAAGATGGCTGCAATTACTCCGCAGGGAGGACATTGGATCCTCTGTAGCTGCAATCCGGCAGATGGCCCAACCTGACCCCCTCCCCCCTCCTCATTTCACAGGGAGCGATTCTAATGCCGCCGTGACATCATCGAGAAAGGGAGGAGCGAATAGAGGAGACCACAAATGGACCAATTGGCCATCGGCTGCTGAGCGGGGTCGGGGTTCTCTGTGGGGGGATTGGGGGGGGGGGGCATCCATGGCAGCTGTATCCTATGAGAAGAGGATTTCTGGGCGTGTCCAGGGCGGGGTCAGTCATCACAGTGCGATCCGAGCCAAGAGTAGACTCCAGTGACCCCAGTGTTCCCAAATCTCCAGTGACCTCAGTGTTCCCAAATCTCCAGTGACCTCAGTGTTCCCAAATCTCCAGTGACCTCAGTGCAACTTTGTAGAAGGAGGAGGAGGCATTTCCTCAGTCTCCCCTCCCCCACTGATCAGACTGTACATTGTAACTTTGTAGAAGGAGGAGGAGGCATTTCCTCAGTCTCCCCTCCCCCGGTGATCAGACTGTACACTGTAACAATGTAGAAGGAGGAGGAGTCATTTCCTCAGTCTCCTCCCCCAATCATCAGACTGTACATTGTAACTTTGTAGAAGGAGGTGGAGGCATTTCCTCAGTCTCCCCTCCCCCTGTGGTCAGACTGTACATTGTAACTTTGTAGAAGGAGGAGGAGGCATTTCCTCAGTCTCCTCCCCCCGTGATCAGACTGTACATTGTAACTTTGTAGAAGGAGGAGGCATTTCCTCAGTCTCCTCCCCCAATGATCAGACTGTACATTGTAACTTTGTAGAAGGAGGTGGAGTCATTTCCTCAGTCTCCCCTCCCCCAGTGATCAGACTGTACATTGTAACTTTGTAGAAGGAGGAGGAGGCCAGCATCAATAGACCCCCCCAGCACGCCTCGCCATCACATACATTCAGTTCCAGGTCAGCGTTCCCCCTGCAGGAAGATAATAGGATGATTGGTGTCAGCGTTGACCCCCCCCCCCACGAACAATCTCTATGTTAGTTGAGAAGGCTGGACTAGAGCGAATCAGGAAAATGCCGCCTTATGGCCAGTAGATGGAACCGATGATCACCGAAAATAAATACTGATGATCCCCAGCTCCATCTAGTGGCCATTATGAGGTATTTTCCTGAAGCACTCTATTGTATGAATGAATGACATTCGACCCGCAGAGAACGAAGCCCAGTGACATTCCATATGGCCCCCTATTCACACTGCAGCTTCACAAGACGAGGAGCTCTGCAAGGACAGGATTTGGGAAGTTCAGGCACTGAGGTACGATCGACCTTCCGCCTGGAGGGGTTAATGTCGGTTCGGATGGCAATGGTCGCTGCATTTGGTTGCCATATTGCGGCTAATTGCACCCCCCCTCCCCCCGGAATCCCCGGTGCCAGGACGGCCGACCCCACGGCGATGGTCCTCTTCTCACGGGAAGGAGGAAGTTGGTATTTATTTGGCGTCGGAGTCCTGAGACGGGAAAATGTGTCAATATTTACATTTCAGACTTTTCCTTTTCAAAGCCGAAGGCCGGAGAAGAATGTGAGCGCGACCCGAGCAGAGAGCAGCGGTGAAGGGAACGCCAACATTCACCCGCATGAGGGGTGTCATTTCAAGAGGACCTGTCTTGAACGGCAGTGAAGGAATTTGGGGGGTTCCGGGGTTCCACCCTCCAGACTCCAGGAAGCCTTCGGCTGCCGATCCGCAATTAAAGCCATGACAGTGTTAACCCCTTCCTGCTCGGGGGGGGGGGCGCAGGGCTGCTGTTAGAAAACACGGGGCCCCATACAGCCAGCCTTACTGGGCCCTCCCCCTTCACTATGCTTCAGTTATGAATGAACACAGTGATTGGTACAGATGACTCATTGTGTTCATTCAGGAAAGAAAGGTGCTGGTTGATGTGACATATTTACTGGACCCCTCCCCCACTCTTCATCCTGAAGGATCCTATTGTGTGCTTGCAGCTGCCAGTGGGAAGGAGAGGAGGGAAGCCGGCACTGTGGGGGCCCAGGCAGCTGGTGGGTGCAATTACTGGAACCGATTCCCTGTATGGCTTTCCCTGCAGCAGCTGAAAACCAGCAGGAGAGAGAGGAGGGAAGCCGGTACTGTGGTGGTCGAGGCAGCTGGTGGGTGCAATTACTGGAACCGATCCCCTGTATGGCTTTCCCTGCAGCAGCTGAAAACCAGCGGGAGAGAGAGGAGGGAAGCCGGCATTGTGGGGGTCCAGGCAGCTGGTGGGTGCAATTCCTGGAACCGATCCCCTGTATGGCTTTCCCTGCAGCAGCTGAAAACCAGCGGGAGAGAGAGGAGGGAAGCCGGTACTGTGAGGGTCCAGGCAGCTGGTGGGTGCAATTACTGGAACCGATCCCCTGTATGGCTTTCCCTGCAGCAGCTGAAAACCAGCAGGAGAGAGAGGAGGGAAGCCGGTACTGTGGGGGTCCAGGCAGCTGGGTGAATCAGATGTGCACAGGGAGGGTGATTAGCATAGTGGGAGAGGGGGGTGGGGCTATTACTGGAACCGATCCCCTGAAGGGCTCTCTCTGCTGCAGCTGAAAGTCATCGGGAGGAAGAGGAGAAGAAGCCGGCTTTCAGCTGCTGCAGGGAGAGCCCTACAGGGGTTCGGTTCCAGTAATTTCCCCACCACGTGCCGATCACCCTCCCTGCCCACATCTGATTCACCCAACTGTCTGGGCCCCCCTGCTGGCCTGGGGCCCCTACAGGAGGACTGGTGGTACCCCCCTTATCCACGGCCCTGCCCCCGCATCCCTTTTAGGCTTGGTTCACCTGCGGGCGTGACTGAGCATGTGCGTTTCCACACGCTTTCAGAGCATTCCCGTGTCGGGCAGCTTTTTCATTTCAATAGGCTGAAACGCGTAGCATCCAATCATGTTTTCAGATGCATGGGGGCGGAGCTAGCGATGAAGGGCATTGCCTTTCTGGGCGTGTCGGGAAAGCGATCTGGATACGCATAGATATGAGCCAAAGTGGATCTTTACTTCCTGGGACTGCCCGATCATGTGGCCACTGTGATTGGCTGTCACAGTAATCAGGTGATCAGGAGCCCATCTTGATGGCTTTCACTCATTACCAGAGACTGGGAGCTGTCTATGACAGCTCGGTCACCATACTGGCACACACTCAGTACAGAAACCTCAGCCAACCATGGACACCTATGTGCAGCGTGGGGGCATTAAAGCCTGCCCTCTTTGGGTCTCTGTGCTTGTCTATGCAATGAGGGCAGACCATGGCTGGTGGGAGGAGCCAGCCTGAAAAAAATCATAGCACCCGCATTCAGGACCAGCAACAAATAGTTATGGCACAAAAGAGAAGGTAGACATAAACTAATAAAGTCTCATTGCAAAATCCATGGCGCGTCCATAGTATGAATGTCAGTCATATACAGGCGGCTGCTCCCCCGACAAGGCTGGATAATCCTGATGGAGAGACAGGGGGCGCCACCATCTGAGTGTAGACTTAAGAAAAAGGGCGTGTCCCATCCTCCTCGGGGCGCCTGCAGAGTTCGGAAGGAGAGCGGCCAGGAATGGCAGAGCAGCGCCTGGGTGGATTTTTTTTATATTTGCATAACTCCTCCCACTGCTTGCTTCAGGACTGAGGGCTCCTGGGAGGAGTACAGAGGCGGGGGGAAGAATAGAAAGGGGGGGGGCGCCACCATCTGAGTGTAGTCTGGGCAGAGCACCGCCGGGCAATGCAAAGCCTGGAGACATGGAAAGGGGGGGCATCAGAGTTTGGGGGCGTGGCTACGCGTTTCGGGCATCTGCACCTTTGTCAGTCCATCTCCAGGTGACGCTTCCACAGCCAGCTCTGCCCGGACTACACTCAGATGGTGGCGCCCCCTTTTCTATTCTTCTTTCTGCCTCAGGACTCCTCTCAAGAGCCCTCATTCCCGATGCAAGCAGTGGGAGGAGTTATGCAAATATCAAAATTACCTGATGGGTGGGTCAGTCTGGAGCAGTGGGTGTTCCTAGACAGGCTGTATTTGCATAGGTAACGCCCACACGTGATGCAGAGCCTCCATGACTGAAAGAAACTGAAATCCAATGAATGAAAGGGGCGGGGCCAGGGGCAGTGAGGAAAGGGCTAGATGATGCTCTAATGTATGAAAGGGGTGGGGCTAGTCAGGCTGGAAAGAAGAGGGTCGAGGCAAGGGGCGGGGCCAGGGACAGTCATGCTGGGGAGATAAGCGCTAGATGATGCTGGATGTCCTCCAGCCAGGAAATGAGGCGGAGCTCTATCTGATTGGCTGCAGCTTCTAATGCACATTGTGAGAAGCTCCCAGTGTGCAGTGACATCAGAGGAAGCCATTCAAGTCCAGGGGAGGAACCAATACACCTGTGCAAGACTGAAGGGGAGGAGCCAATACACCTGTGCAAGACTGAAGGGGAGGAGCCAGTACAGCTGTGCAAGACTGAAGGGGAGGAGGCAGTACAGCTGTGCAAGACTGAAGGGGAGGAGCCTATACACCTGTGCAAGACTGAAGGGGAGGAGCCAATTCACCTGCGCAAGACTGAAGGGGAGGAGCCAGTACAGCTGTGCAAGACTGAAGGGGAGGAGCCAGTACACCTGTGCAAGACTGAAGGGGAGGAGCCAGTACAGCTGTGCAAGACTGAAGGGGAGGAGCCAGTACAGCTGTGCAAGACTAAAGGGGAGGAGCCGGTACACCTTGCAAGACTGGAGGGGAGGAGCCAGTACACCTGTGCAAGACTGAAGGGGAGGAGTCAGTACACCTGTGCAAGACTGGAGGGGAGGAGCCAGTACACCTGTGCAAGACTGAGGGGAGGAGCTGTACACCTGTGCAAGACTGAAGGGGAGGAGCCGGTACACCTGTGCAAGACTGAGGGGAGGAGCTGTACACCTGTGCAAGACTGAAGGGGAGGAGCCGGTACACCTGGGGGGTGGAGGTCAGATTTGCCCACCAATACATTTCATGCACAGTATTATTATATCGGTTTCCATAGCAACTCCAATATAAACTATATACAGAAATATCAGGTTGCCCTTTAAACCAGACGGGGCACTCTGCCCCCCTCCCCCCCCAGAAGGTGGCGGCACGCCCTGGCGGTCCTACAATAGTCGGGTTTTCTCGATTCCGTCGGGGTCACATGACACGCAGACAAATTGTTCTTTCTGTTGCTGAGAACTTCCAATATTTTCTTTGGAGCCCCAGAGAGTCGCTGAGCGCCGAGCGCGGCACGGGAGGCATTTCTCTCCAACACGTGCGAGTTTCTGCGGCCATAGAAAAGGAGAAGTGAGGCCGTTCCCCATCATCTCTTCTCCAAAACATACGTCTCTCCCGCCCCGGCCTGTCTGCAGATCATTTCTCTAGGATCCTGGGGGGGGTGAGGGTGGGGGTTGGGGGGGGCACAAGTAAATTGACTTT
Source organism: Staurois parvus (assembly GCF_062004578.1). Lineage (NCBI taxonomy): Eukaryota > Metazoa > Chordata > Amphibia > Anura > Ranidae > Staurois > Staurois parvus. Next base: position 563,307 of record NW_028319638.1, read on the forward strand.
ATCATACACATATGGTCCTGCGCTTCTCAAGTTACAACACAGTCCCTTTTTTTTTTTTTTTTTTTTTCTTTTTTAAACTTGTGGAGCTGATGCTGTGTCTGCAGACGGAGGAGAGACGGCGAATCGCCTTCCAGGACCAACATTCCGGACGAATCCCAGGTCAGTCAATGGAAGGCAATGGAGTCAGGACGACTTTCCCGGACTGTCATTCCCAAGATTTACATTTCACTTTGTATTTTATTGTCACGTTATGTTGTGGTGGGAAGAATTCAGGATCCTGCAGTATGAGATGAGGAGGAGGAGGATGAGAATGATGAGGAGGAAGAGGAAGAGAATGACGAGGAGGAGGAGGAGGAGGATTATGAGGGTGATGAGGATGAGGAAGAGAATGATGAGGATGATGAGGAGGAGGAGGATGAGAATGATGAGGAGGATGAGGAAGAGAATGACGAGGAGGAGGAGGAGGATTATGAGGGTGATGAGGATGAGGAAGAGAATGATGAGGAGGAGGAGGATGAGAATGATGAGGAGGATGATGAGGAAGAGAATGAGGAGGAGGATGAGAATGATGAGGATGAGAATGATGAGGATGATGATGAGGAAGAGAATGATGAGGAGGATGAGGATGATGATGAAGAGAATGATGAGGATGGGAATTTTTAGCTGCTGTGAAGATTTTTGGTGGAAGTTTACAATGTTGCTTTTCTATGTTTCCTAAATAGGAAGATGTTACTTTTCAGATTTGTTTGTAACAGATCACAGGAGTTCCTCGCAATCATTTATCAGTAATTATGGATAAGGGGCGGGGTTAGATAGTCTGTACTTCTTCGCATTCCTTTTCGGATAGGTAAACGGAAAAAAAAAACATTCTTCAGTTGTTCGTCTTCTCTTGTAACGAGTCGTTTTGTGACTGTGTACTATGGTAGGCGGGGGTGTATTTGGGTTTTGTGCTGCCCTATAGGCAACACAAAAATTGGGCACCCCTACCCCCCCCCCCCCCCCCCATGGAGAGAGCCTGACATTGACCAACAACACCCCTGCCTACCCCCCACCTGAGAGAGCCTTCCACTAACACCCCCCCCCCCCCCATGGAGAGAGCCGGATATTGACCAACAACACCCCTGCCTACCCCCCACCTGAGAGAGCCTTCCACTAATACCCCCCCACCTGAGAGAGCCTTCCACTAACACCCCCCCCCCCCATGGAGAGAGCCGGACATTGACCAACAACACCCCTGCCTACCCCCCACCTGAGAGAGCCTTCCACTAACACCCCCCCCCCCATGGAGAGAGCCGGACATTGACCAACAACACCCCTGCCTACCCCCCACCTGAGAGAGCCTTCCACTAACACCCCCCCCCCACCTGCGAGAGCCTGACATTGACCAACAACACCCCTGCCTACCCCCCACCTGAGAGAGCCTTCCACTAACACCCCCCCCCACCTGCGAGAGCCTGACATTGACCAACAAGACCCCTGCCTACCCCCCACCTGAGAGAGCCTTCCACTAACACCCCCCCCCCCCCATGGAAAGAGCCTGACATTGACCAACAACACGCCTGCCTACCCCCCACCTGAGAGAGCCTTCCACTAACACCCCCCCCCCCCCATGGAGAGAGCCTGACATTGACCAACAACACCCCTGCCTACCCCCCACCTGAGAGAGCCTTCCACTAACACCCCCCTACCTGAGGGAGCCTGACATTGACCAACAACACCCCTGCCTACCCCCCACCTGAGAGAGCCTTCCACTAACACCACCCCCCCCCCCCCATGGAAAGAGCCTGACATTGACCAACAACACGCCTGCCTACCCCCCACCTGAGAGAGCCTTCCACTAACACCACCCCCCCCCCATGGAAAGAGCCTGACATTGACCAACAACACGCCTGCCTACCCCCCACCTGAGAGAGCCTTCCACTAACACCACCCCCCCCCCATGGAAAGAGCCTGACATTGACCAACAACACGCCTGCCTACCCCCCACCTGAGAGAGCCTTCCACTAACACCCCCCCCCATGGAGAGAGCCTGACATTGACCAACAACACCCCTGCCTACCCCCCACCTGAGAGAGCCTTCCACTAACACCCCCCTACCTGAGGGAGCCTGACATTGACCAACAACACCCCTGCCTACCCCCCACCTGAGAGAGCCTTCCACTAACACCACCCCCCCCCCATGGAGAGAACCTGACATTGACCAACAACACCCCTGCCTACCCCCCACCTGAGTGAGCCTTCCACTAACACCACCCCCCCCCACCCTTAAACGAGAGAGAGAGAAGACCGTCACCTTCACAGCTCCAGACATCTCCGGGAACTACAGTCGGGCTCTCCATAGACCATCGAGCAGCCCGCAGCCTCTCTCGGATCCGACCCGGTCCCCATTCCACACATGTCCCTTCTTCCATCCCTTCTTCCGGGGGCAGTGCTACCCCCCCCCCAAAAAAAAAAAACCCTGGGCAAATGCCTTGTTTGCCTTGTGGTAAATACGCCCCTGACTGTATGATCACTTCTTACCTTTTTTGTTTTTTTTTACATGTTCGAAATAAAAGAAACTAAAACCGGGAGTTCAGTGATATTGGAGGTGAAGATTCGGATCCGGACATTTCATCTGTTATTTGTCTTTGATTTATTCTCATCACAAGTTCTCATCGATGTCTCACTTTCCTTTCTATACATTTTTATTGAATAATTTTCAGTTTAACCTTTCACCCTCCAGAGGACCCCCCCCCACCCTCCAGAGTATCCCCCCCCACCCTCCAGAGTACCCCCCCCCTCACCCTCCAGAGGATCCCCTCACCCTCCAGAGTATCCCCCCCCCACCCTCCAGAGGATCCCCCCCCACCCTCCAGAGTACCCCCCCCCTCACCCTCCAGAGGATCCCCTCACCCTCCAGAGTACCCCCCCCCACCCTCCAGAGTATCCCCCCCCACCCTCCAGAGTACCCCCCCCCTCACCCTCCAGAGGATCCCCTCACCCTCCAGAGTACCCCCCCCCCACCCTCCAGAGTATCCCCCCCCACCCTCCAGAGTACCCCCCCCCTCACCCTCCAGAGGATCCCCTCACCCTCCAGAGTACCCCCCCCCACCCTCCAGAGTATTCCCCCCCACTCACCCTCCAGAGGATCCCCCCCCCCAGAGAATTCACCCCCCTCTCGACCTCCAGAGTGTTCCCTCCTCACCCTCCAGAGTATTCCTCCCCTCGCCCTCCAGAGGATTCCCCCCCCTCACCTTCCAGAGGATTCTCCCCCCCCAGAAAATTCACCCCCCCTCGACCTCCAGAATATTCCCCCCCTCACCCTCCAGAGGATTCTCCCCCCCTCACCCTCCAGAGGATCCCCCCCTCCCACTCCAGAAGATTCCCCCCCCCTTGCCCTCCAGAGAATTCTTCCACCCCCCCCCCTCGCCCTCCAGAGGATCCCCCCCCCCTTCCTGACCAGGCCATCTTTTGCGTTACGCCGCTGTGTTACTTTAACTGACAATTGCGCGGTCGTGCAACGCTGCGCCCAAATTAAATCTTCATCCTTTTTTCCCCACCAATGGAGCTTTCTTTCGGTGGTATTTGATCCCCTCTGCGGTTTTTATTGTTTGCGCTATAAACAAAAATATTTTTTACAATTTTGAGAAAAAAACAATATTTTTGACTTTTTCCTATTAAACGTGTCCAGTAAAAAAATTTTAAAAATCAAATTTCATCATAAATTTCGGCCAAAATGTATTCTGCTCCGTGTCTTCGCTAAAAATGCGTGTAAATTAATTGGTTTACGTGAAAGTTATAGCGTCTACAAATGGTGGGATAGATACTGGGATTTATTTATTTGTTTGCTTTTTACTAGTAATGGGGGCGATCAGCGACTTATAGCAGCACTGCGGCGGACATTCTGACACTGGGGGGGGAACTGACTTGGTGTCACTGATATCCCCAGTGACACCAATACAGTGATCAGTGCTAATAAAAAGCCCTGACACTGTACTAATGGCACTGGGCAGGAAGGGTTTAACATCTGGGGGGATCAAAGGGTTAACTGTGTGCGGTGTGACAGGTACCCAACCCCACTTTCAGCTCAGTGTGCCACGGAAGTTCAGCTAACCCCCCCCCCCCCCCTTCAGCCTTCTGGGAAATTTCCATGGTTCCATGCTTTTCACGCATGCACAAAAGGAAACTGATGGTGAAGCCACAAGGCTTCCCTTAGTCAAGATGGCGGCTCCAGCACCCGACAGCCGATTGAAGTATCAGCTCAGGGTGAGGACACCGTGTTCAGGAAATGGACAGCCAAAGGGAAGCCAAGGGGACCAGGACAGAGATAACCAAAAGAAGATGCTTCAGGGGTGCAGCCCTCCTCAGACGGGGAGATCAGCCACTAGATAGAGAGTAAACAGGAGGCGCCCACACCTAGTGCATGATCCAAGGTTTACTCAAAGGTATAAAAGACAAAAACATTCTCCCAGATGAAGCATGTACTGTATAAAAAGCTTCTGCATTAAGAAGATGGCCACAGCGGCAACCAAGGTGTTCCAACCGTCAGTGCGGTCAAATGACTAACGCGTTTCGGGGACGAGTCCCTTTCCTCAGAGCTGCTGACCAGCCTGTATGAGGACACCAATGGATGCCTGGACAGGGAGGTGCCCTACTATTAAAAGTCAGCAGCTACAGTATTTGTAGCTCCTCACTTTTAATTTTGGGAGGGGGAGTTGGCGGGGGCCGGAACTCCTGAAGGTTTGGAGACCCCCGATTTATACTATCAACTGAGTTTACAACGTGCTCAGAATTGAGAGTTTAGATCAAGCCTCATTATAGGTCTCCTCATCCACAGTCCTATCTACACCTTCAGCCCTGACGACTGGGCAGCCATCTTCCCGGAAACATCTTGGCTCCTTCTGATGTTCTAATTCGACAAACATTTGGGTTAGACTTGTAAGTTTCATGAACTCCTGTACTGGGGCGCTTCTCAATATCATCCCCAGAGTTTGTTACCTAGTGAAAGTTCTCTTTGAGGGCCAAGACCGGGACAAGGTTACTTTCCATTACACATTCATGGCCTGCCAGTCCCTTTACAGAAGGACTCACTCTACTTTACGTCCGAAGCAGGGGCGGACTGACAACTCATGGGGCCCCTGGGCAAAAGGGAATCATGGGGCCCCTGTGTCCTTGCCCAAACTCAAAAAAAGCCTATGAAAAAGGTACCAGGGCATCTCATGGGGCCCCCTACTGACCCCGGGCCCTTGGACAGTGCCCGAGTTTCCAAATGGTCAGTCCGCTCCTGGTCCGAAGGTGCTAGTACTTTGCTTCTACCGGTCCGGCGCTATCACACATATACATCAGCTAGCGAGAAGAATCTCTCAGATGGTTCAGCTCTCTGGTATCTACCAAACATCAAAATATCATTTTCAGGGGAACTCAACCTTTGTCTGTGCAAAAGTAATATGTTCTTTAATCTGAAGTATTCAACAGTTCCTTCATCTTGGTGTCTCTTTTATCCTCCATAGGCATTTTCTGCTTCCAGCCAGTCATCCTTGTGCTGATGGTCAGACCAAATCAGCATGGCTTCCAAGATATCTAGAATCAGCCAGTTGGAGCATCTAACCACCATTGTCCTTCTCTTGTATGTGGGCCTATCCCTGGCTCAGCAAGACTGCAGAGGTGTGGAGTGTGAGCCTCCGGTAAACTGCATTGAGGAAGCGCTCGAGGAGGGTTCCTGTTGCCCAACATGCGTGCAGTTTGGGTGCACCTGCGAGGGCTACCAGTTTTACGACTGTGTGAACGTTGGCTTCAAAGATGGCAAAGTGACCGAAGGAGAGTCCTACTTTGTCGATTTCGGAAGCACAGAGTGTTCCTGCCCTCCTGGTGGTGGAAGGATTAGCTGCCACTTTATTCCTTGCCCCGAGCTGCCCCCGAATTGCATCGACATCATTCAGCCAACAGACGGTTGCATTCAGTGCGGGCGAATTGGGTGCATCCACGGAGGAGAAAAGTACGAGGCTGGACACACTTTTCACATGTCAGAGTGCAAGTTTTGCCACTGTCCCAATACTGGAGGAGAATTGATGTGCTACACTCTTCCCCACTGCAGCTCGGAGGGTGATAACACTACCCAACTCATGGACACGACGGAAAGCGACCCGGAGAAACAATATGACTACCCCTACAGTCATGAACAAGAGGAGCCCATCAACAGTGAGGTCATGGAAAGGAATAATAACTACAAAAGGAACGCCCTTCAGGTTCGCTCCATGGCGGATTATGGGGACAATATTGACGAACTGATTGACGTTGAACTTTCACCTGCACCCTCTTCACCACCAATGTTGGTAGAGCTAACAACAGAGAATGAGATGCATCTCTCCACCCAGCCTGAGAAAACCACCCTCAATGTCCAGACTACCCAGATAACCAGCACCCTGACACCAAACACACCCAAGGCCAGCACTGCCAAAGTTGTCCCTGAGACCACAGCTCAACCAACCCAACAGGAGCTTCAAGAGCCAACAAGCCCAACCTTGGCACCCACAGGACATCCAACAAAGCCAAACACGACCCCAACTACTGGAAAGGGCACCACAAAAGGAGTGACTCTGAAATCAGATCCACAAATAAACAGCACAGGAGACTCGGTTCCATTGGAAGCTGAAACCGATTCCCCCAAAGAGGAAAAAGAAGGAAATGTGCCTCCAGGAACTGTGACACCAACAACAGCGTCTGTCCTTAGCCTGAGTCCCTCCATGGGGCCGCAAGTTCTGCTTCCTAAAGTGCTGAGCGAAGGCGGGGCTCCAATGGACGTTCTAAATCTCTCGAGATCGCATGATGGTAAGATGCTGTTGGTATTTTTTGTTCTGTTTTATTGTTAAACAGTTTTTTTGTAAAACAGAATTTAGACAATAAATTTAAATGTGAAGCCGTGCTTGACAGTGTTGTCAGGAACTATGCCCCACAGACACTGGGGGGGGAGGAATAGTGCCCCATTGTTGGTATCAGTGGGAGGAATAGTGCCCCATCATTGGTGTCAGTGGGAGAAATAGTGCCCCATCATTGGTGTCAGTGGGAGGAATAGTGCCCCATCATTGGTGTCAGTGGGAGGAGTAGTGCCCCATCATTGGTGTCAGTGGGAGGAATAGTGCCCCATCATTGGTGTCAGTGGGAGGAATAGTGCCCCATCATTGGTGTCAGTGGGAGAAATAGTGCCCCATCATTGGTGTCAGTGGGAGGAATAGTGCCCCACCATTGGTGTCAGTGGGAGGAATAGTGCCCTATTGTTGGTATCAGTGGGAGGAATAGTGCCCCATCATTGGTGTCAGTGGGAGGAAAAGGGCCCGATCATTGGTGTCAGTGGGAGGAATATTGCCCCATCATTGGTGTCAGTGGGAGGAAAAGGGCCCGATCATTGGTGTCAGTGGGAGGAATAGTGCCCCATCATTGGTGTCAGTGGGGGGAATAGTGCCCCATCATTGGTGTCAGTGGGAGGAATAGTGCCCCATCATTGGTGTCAGTGGGAGGAATAGTGCCTTGCATCATTGGTGTCAGTGGGAGGAATAGTGCCTCATCATTGATGTCAGTGGGAGGAATAGTGCCCCATCATTGGTGTCAGTGGGAGGAATAGTGCCCCATCATTGGTATCAGTGGGAGGAATAGTGCCCCATCATTGGTATCAGTGGGAGGAATAGTGCCCCATCATTGGTGTCAGTGGGAGAATAGTGCCCCATCATTGGTGTCAGTGGGAGGAATATTGCCCCATCATTGGTGTCAGTGGGAGGAATAGTGCCCCATCATTGGTATCAGTGGGAGGAATAGTGCCCCATCATTGGTGCCAGTGGGAGGAATAGTGCCCCATCATCGGTGCCAGTGGGAGGAATAGTGCCCCATCATCGGTGTTAGTGGGAGGAATAGTGCCCCATCATCGGTGTCAGTGGGAGGAATAGTGCCCCATCATTGGTGTCAGTGGGAGGAATAGTGCCCCATCATTGGTGTCAGTGGGAGGAATAGTGCCCCATCATTGGTGTCAGTGGGAGGAATAGTGCCCCATCATTGGTGTCAGTGGGAGGAATAGTGCCCCATCATTGGTGTCAGTGGGAGGAATAGTGCCCCATCATTGGTGTCAGTGGGAGGAATAGTGCCCCATCATTGGTATCAGCAGCAGGAACTATGCCCCACAGTCACATACAATGTTGGGGGGGGGGACAGTGCCCCAAGGGCCGGATAAAAGCAAGCAAAGGGCTACATCCAGCCCTCGGATGCAGTTTGGAGACCCCCATAAAGGAGCAGGTAACTCATGCACAGCCCCCCGGCATGGGAAATAAACATTTTTCTGGAGTTCTTTACCTGTTGAGTTCTTCTCCACCTCAGTACAGTAATACGATACAATACGTTGTGATAAATAAATGATATATAGAAATCAGGGCGATCAGAATTCCAGCGCCGCGCTCGGCGGTTCCGCTTTCCCTTTATCACATCGCGTGACGCGTTTACACTGGAAAAAAAATGTCAATTGTGTTTTATTTTCTTCTTTCTGGAATTTGTGTTGAGAATTTCTCTCCCATCTGACCGATAAGAGCGGCTTATCTCCGGCAGATAATGACTCCCCCTGCAGGCACCCAGCAGCCCCCATGCCTTGTACTGGGGGGGGGCCCTTATCACAGGAAGGAAGGCTTGTCCCTGGAATGTCACAAAGTGTCTGAACATGTTACATGTCTGTCTTCATGTGTTGTCATTGGATACAACGTGTCATGTGTTATCAGTCAATCCCGGGTATCGGGTCTGCGATGACAAAAAAACATAAAAAAAACCCAACTTCTCATAAAAATGATGTTTTAGATCCTGAGAATTCCATTCCGCAAAATGTTATCCCAAATGGCCCCCCAGCTGGCCCAAAATACAATTCCCGTCAGGCTTCCTGGTCCCAATTCTGGAGTTTGTGGCGGAGAAAAGAAAAGTTCTAAAAGATATTTTGATCATTTTGACATGTTTGTTATTTTACAAAAAAAAAATGTTTAGAATTGCTTTAAAGTTGTTATAAAGCCAAAATATCCCCCCCCCCCCACCTTCCCTCCTCCCCCTCTCACCTTACCCCTTCTCCTCCCCTCACCTTCCCTCCTCTCCCTCTCACCTTACCCCTTCTCCTCCCCTCACCTTCCCTCCTCCCCCTCTCACCTTACCCCTTCTCCTCCCCTCACCTTCCCCTCTCCCCCTCACCTTCCCCCCTCCCCCTCTCACCTTACCCCCCCTCACCTTCCCCCCTCCCCCTCTCACCTTACCCCCCCTCACCTTCCCCCCTCCCCCTCTCACCTTACCCCCCCTCTTCCCCTCACCTTCCCCCTTTTACTTACCTGAGCTCACATTTGATCCAGCGCTGTTCCCGTCTGCAGCTCTTCTCACTTCCTGGCCATTGGCTACCACTGCTGTCAATCAAAACCAGGGATGGGGAGGGGTCTCCAAGTTGTGGGCGTGCCCTCAGCGTCTTCACTTACAATACAGAGTGATGCTTCTTGCATTGGACCCCGCATTTACTATATCCCCGGACCCCGCATTCACTATATCCCCGGACCCCGCATTCACTATATCCCCGGGCCCCGCATTCACTATATCCCCGGACCCCGCATTCACTATATCCACGGACCCCGCATTCACTATATCCGCTCTCCCCGGACCCCGCATTCACTATATCCGCTCTCCCCGGACCCCGCATTCACTATATCCGCTCTCCCCGGACCCCGCATTCACTATATCCGCTCTCCCCGGACCCTGCATTCACTATATCCGCTCTCCCCGGACCCCGCATTCACTATATCCGCTCTCCCCGGACCCCGCATTCACTATATCCCCTCTGCCCGAACCCCGCATTCACTATATCCGCTCTCCCCGGACCCCGCATTCACTATATCCCCGGACCCCGCATTCACTATATCCACGGACCCCGCATTCACTATATCCGCTCTCCCCGGACCCCGCATTCACTATATCCGCTCTCCCCGGACCCCGCATTCACTATATCTGCTCTCCCCGGACCCCGCATTCACTATATCCGCTCTCCCCGGACCCTGCATTCACTATATCCGCTCTCCCCGGACCCCGCATTCACTATATCCGCTCTCCCCGGACCCCGCATTCACTATATCCCCTCTGCCCGAACCCCGCATTCACTATATCCGCTCTCCCCGGACCCCGCATTCGCTATATCCGCTCTCCCCGGACCCTGCATTCACTATATCCGCTCTCCCTGGACCCCGCATTCCCTATATCCGCTCTCCCCGGACCCCGCATTCACTATATCCGCTCCACCCAGACCCCTCATTCACTGTATCCACTCTCCCCGGACCCCGCATTCACTATATCCGCTCTCCCCGGACCCCGCATTCACTATATCTGCTCCACCCAGACCCTGCATTCACTGTATCCGCTCTCCCCGGACCCCTCATTCACTGTATCCGCTCTCCCCGGACCCCGCATTCACTATATCTGCTCCACCCAGACCCTGCATTCACTATATCCGCTCTCCCCGGACCCCTCATTCACTGTAATCGCTCTCCCCGGACCCCGCATTCACTATATCCTCTCTCCCCGGACCCCGCATTCACTATATCCGCTCTCCCCGGACCCCGCATTCACTATATCTGCTCTCCCCGGACCCCTCATTCACTATATCCGCTCTCCCCGGACCCCGCATTCACTATATCCACTCTCCCCGGACCCAGCATGCACTATATCCGCTCTCCCCGGACCCCGCATTCACTATATCCGCTCTCCTCGGACCCCGCATTCACTATATCCCCTATCCCCGGACCCAGCATTCACTATATCCGCTCTCCTCGGACCCCGCATTCACTATATCCCCTATCCCCGGACCCAGCATTCACTATATCCGCTCTCCCCGGACCCAGCATTCACTATATCCGCTCTCCCCGGACCCCGCATTCACTATATCCTGTCTCCCCGGACCCCGCATTCACTATATCCTGTCTCCCCGGACCCTGCATTCGCATTTCTGGACAGTACTGATTGGCCCTATGCTGATCACATGCACTCTCCCAAGAGAAAAAAAAAATCTCTCTAGCAATACATACCAAACTGAGCATGTGCAAATGCCTACAGTTCAGTCTGTCTTATCAGGAGATAAGAGGTGGTCGCTTGAAAAAAAGGATCAGAGAGGACAGGATCAAACAGCCTTTTTACACAAATCGGAGGATTAACCCATTAGGGTCCACAGTGAGTATAACCAGGGCCGTGGATAATGGGGTACCACCAGTCCTCCTGTACGGGGCCCAGGTCAGCAGGGGGGGCCCAGGCAGCTGGGTGAATCGGATGTGGGCAGGAAGGGGTGAACGGGGAAATTATTGGACCCAATCCCCTTTATGACTTTCCCTGCAGCAGCTGAAAGCTGGGTTCTTCCCTTCCCCCCACCCCAGCTGGCTTTCAGCTGCTACAGAGAGAAACATACAGGGGATCGGTTCCAGTAATTTACCAGCCCCTTCCGTTCTTGAATGAACACTCTCCTGCATTCCTACAGCCATTGAGAAATACTGTGAGAGCTGTGATTGGTCACAGCTTGTCACATGGTACAAGGCTGTTGTGAATGGCCCTGTACCATGTGACCTCTGTGATCATTCACAGATTTCACACGTAGTAAGCAATGATGTCAGAAGTGATATCTTGCTACTCTGCATGTGATCACTGATTGGCTAATCAGTGATCACATGACCGGGACCTCACACAGAGGTCCCGTACGATGATCGGTGTTCCGGATCGCGGTGATGCTCCTGGGAGCGCGCACAAGCAGGGGGCGGGGAGGCCGTTTATATACAACGGCAGGATGGGAGGTTAAAGACAAAGACGTCTTCCCCAATTTTTAGACCAGAGCCAGCAACGGCGCCTCTCCAGATTTTAGCGCACTATTGCTATTGGCCGCCATTCTCCTTAACAGTAGCGCCGGATGACGCGGGGTACGCCGGATGACGCGGGGTGCGCCGGATGACGCGGGGTACGCCGGATGACGCCGGGTACGCCGGATGACGCGGGGTACGCCGGATGACGCAGGGTACGCCGGATGACGCAGGGTACGCCGGATGACGCGGGGTACGCCGGATGACGCGGGGTACGCCGGATGACGCGGGGTACGCCGGATGACGCAGGGTACACCGGATGATGCGGGGTACACCGGATGACGCGGGGTACGCCGGATGACGCGGGGTACGCCGGATGACGCCGGGTACGCCGGATGACGCGGGGTACGCCGGATGACGCGGGGTACGCCGGATGACGCGGGGTACGCCGGGTGACGCGGGGTACGCCGGATGACGCGGGGTACGCCGGATGACGTGGGGTACGCCGGGTGACGCGGGGTACGCCGGATGACGCGGGGTACGCCGGATGACGCGGGGTACACCGGATGACGCTGGGTAGACCGGATGACGCGGGGTACACCGGATGACGCGGGGTACGCCGGATGACGCGGGGTAGAACAGATGACGCGGGGTACACCGGATGACGCGGGGTACGCCGGATGACGCGGGGTAGACCAGATGACGCGGGGTACGCCGGATGACGCGGGGTACGCCGGATGACGCGGGGTACGCCGGGTGACGCGGGATACGCCGGGAGACGCGGGGTACGCCGGGTGACGCGGGGTACGCCGGATGACGCGGGGTACGCCGGGTGACGCGGGGTACGCCGGGTGACGCGGGGTACGCCGGGTGTGTTTTGGCCCCCCGTCGCCGTACGTCTCCTCTCCCACCATGGAATCACAATGACCCTCCCCCTCCTCATTTGTGTTCGCTGACACCGAGAACGCTCCAAGCTCCCCGCATTGTTGGACGGCTCAGAAAACCTTTCAAGAATCTTCCAAAAACTCGGCCGGAATCCTGCGGATAATGACGGAGATAATCGCTTCCATCCGTAAATCATTTCTCATGTGTTCCACCGCGACCCCAGCGCGCCCGCCGAGGAAACGTCTCACGCGCTGACAGCGGCCAAGAAAACAATGAGTGGGATTTCTGCTAATGACGGGAACGAGACGGATCCATTATAACGGGACCCGCCGATCCAATCTCCGAGATCTCCCGGGAAGTTTCACTTCTCCATGGAATTCCCATCTTCCTGAATCGGAAGATTTTACATAGTTAGTCTGGCTGAAAAAAGACAAAAGTCCATCCAGTTCAGCCATAAAATAAAAAAAAAAGAACAATTCCTGGTGATCCTGCCATGGAGGTCCTGGTTCAGTAACTTCCTGCTGTAGGGTGACAACGCTCTGTCTCCCAATTGTGTTCCTGAGTTGTCACCCTTTCATGTGCTCCCCCCTGGTGGTTACTACAAGCATCGACACCGACCGCATTGTGTACCATTTTTTACTTTTTAGGAATTCCATGATGTGCAGCTGACGCCGGAGGGAGTGGATGTAGACAGGAAGTGGCGGAAAGAGGCTGGGGGGGGGGCTGTTTTCTCTCTACTGCAATTAGCTAATGATTACAGGTCCCCTCCCCCTGCCTGTGCAGGGAAAGGAGGATCAGCATGCTGATGAGCTCATCTTTCTGGCACTCTGCTCTCTCCTCATATCAGCATGCCTCTTGCACAGCAGCAGAGCTGATTGGAGTTTCTTCTCCCTCTCCCAATCTGAGCTCTGCTGTACAGGGACAGCACATTACACGAGTGGGAATAGTCCTATGGGGTTGGGGGTGTTAGGCTCGGTTTAGATGTGCAGCAACACTGCCACGCCTTGCGTTCAGATCACTTTTCAGAGGCATTCCGCAGTGGTGGGGAGGTACTTGACGCCTGTTATACCCCCGTAAATGCCACACCACCGCATCGCTCATTCACTTGAATGGGTTGTGTTCAACAGTGGTACTTGCCTACCAAGCATGGCCGGATCTAGGGGGGTGCTGGGGTAGACTGCACCCACCCCCAGATGTCACTTGTGCCCCTCCAGGCTGGCCCCCGCATTGAAATTCTGCCTGGCTGCTGAGCTCCTCTCCCCATTTCCACACTCAGGTCTGGGACAAGGTGAGGGGCAGCTGGAGCAGGAAATGAAATCGAAGTCAGAGAGAACTGCGATAGAGTGGGGAGGAGGTGCAGTCTGTGCTCTCCTCCTCCTGTCAGCACAGAGATTCCTCCATGCAGCAGGTGACGCAGGATCGCTCTTCATTGGGCTGTTCTCACAGGCTTGACTACGTGCCCCCTGTCCACATTTCCTGCTGCTGGGAGATGGGCAGCCCTTGGGGGGGCATAGGGGGAGGGTAATCAAACCTGTGTGTATTGCCTGATGAAGAGCGATCCTGTCTGCTACATGGAGAATCACCTGTTCTGATAGGAGGAGGAGAGTACAGCCCAGCCCAGCACACCTCCTCCGGCTCCTGTCCTCCATCCA